>NC_133334.1:3339958-3594768 GCF_042186555.1 Aquarana catesbeiana | reverse complement strand
GGTAAAAAAAAAAAATTATAATTTTTTACTTTTTTTTTTTTTTTTTTTTTTTTTTTCACACTATAATTGCTTATATCTGTGCATTTTACAATTTTTTTATTTATTTTTTTTAAGAAACTGTTTTTCTGACTGAAACCTCGGTGTTTACTATTGTGATTGGCCACAGCTCATCACATGGCACAGATGTGCTGTGATTGGCCCTGTATCTACCATGTGATCACTATGACCAATCAGAGCTCATCACAACAGTACACAGTGGATGGCATGTAACAAAACACCATCATTGTTTACAACTGTCATGTCATCTGCTGTGATTGGCCACAGCAATCGCCTGTCACTGGCAGTGGGCCGGTACAGTGATCTGATTGGCCGGGGGACACAGCGGGGTACATATCACATCCCACTGACAGATGAATGTAAAGATAAATAATGCCGGCAATCAAAAAATGTTTAAAAAAAAAAAAATCAGCGTGGGTCTATTCCCCCAGTCCATACCAGACCCTTGTCCAAGTATGGTCAGAAAAATGGGGGAGGAGACGAGCGAGTACCCCCCCCCCCCTCCCCCCCCCCCACATGAAGGTGGGGTTGCTTTGGGGCAGGGGAGCCCCTCATCTCAAAGCACCCCTCTTTTTCTGACCTGCTGGGCTGCATGCTCGGATAAGTTTTGTTTTACTTTCTAATGGAACTAAACGAATTCCATAAGGAAACAATATTAGTGACATAATCGATCTGTACGAAACAAATGTTTCCATTCTGCACATGTCGTCTCCTCCATTCACATCGGATCCCGCGTGGAATCACCACCATTCCAAATCGCTGCACAACACGGGACACATTAGCGATGCCGTTACTGCTTAATGGCACCCCAATCAGAGTGATTTTGGCAGAATTGTCACGCGGTGAATTGGCTGAAATTGCAACATGCATTGCTTAAAAGACCACGAGCTTCTTTTGGGTCACAGTGCGGTGCGCTGCGATTTGTCCCTCTGGTCAGGGAGGTGATAGATCGACATGTAGTTTTAAGATGGCTTTTAAAGGAAATGCTCCATCCTACGCGTTTTTCAATGTGATGTCGTCTTCGGGCACGTTGAAACGCGTAGGGAAGAGCTTTTATGGGCTGATGTCATCCCATGCAGCCTGGTTTAGTGGCTGGAGCTGATGGTGTTTGCAGGTGATATGCGGGTTCTCCTCGGTGTCCGGGCGACACCTCACAATGGAAACGCGCTGTACTGTCTTTTTAGCAATAAAACAAAATGATTCGATATTATTTGGCGCCTTTTTTTTATTTTCTCCATATTTGGTCTCAGATGGGGAGATGAAAGTTGTGCTGGATTAACCCCGTGGGAGATGGAGGGTAATTTATTTGAATATTTCTCTTGGATTAGGAAGGCGGGGTGTATACTATGACATCATAGACCGCAAACTGTGCGCTGTGTGTGATTGGACGTTATTTGTGGGCGGAGGATACAATAAGAAGACGCACATTAGGACTTTGAGCTCTTTATTTGTGGAAATGTTGAGTTTTCTTGTTCCACCAAACAGTTTGGAACTTTTATGAACTTTTTGTTGATTTTACTTTTTTTAATGGGTTAGGGGTTAATTATTTATTACCCAGTATTCTCTTATTGAATGTATTTATGATTATTTGTATTTATTTTACTTTTATTCATGTAGCGGTCGTAGTTGTCGCCCCCCCCCCCCCGTTCATAAATGGTATTGTCTCCACACAGAGTTATAAATGTCTTCCTGAACGTGTCCCCGGTTCTCTCCTCAGATACGATGGCGATGGGCGGGACCCGGCGGGTTGCTGTTGGCGTATATCCTGGTGAGGGCGCAGGCGGTACCCATAGACACCGATAAGACCAAAGTGAAGGTGGGGGACCCCGGAGGAAGGACACGAGGCTGAATATCCGGTAAGTGAAGGTCAGGACAATCCGGCTCTGAATCTGGGAGCCCGCGCATGCGGCAATATGCAACGTGTGTATCGCAATAAACGTTTTCAGGCGCCCCTTCGCTGCGTTTACATCTGTGGGTGAGGGGGGGCCTCAACTTTATTTTTTTAGGGGATTTTTTTTTGTGCTTGGGTGTAACTTTAATTTTTTTTACATTAAAAAAAAAAATAAATCCATGATGGTTTGTGGTGTGTGTGTGTGTGTGTGTGTGGTGTTTTTTTTTTTTTTTTATTTTTTTTTGGTTTTAATTACAGATTTTCTTTAATGAGACATACGAGATCTAAAGGTCCCCCAATATCTCCTCTGTGCTCCCCTTAATGTAATGCACATTGTCCTGCAGAACATTCTATCCCGGCCATACTGGTCATCGGGGGACCTGGAAGTGACATCATACACAACACAATGGGGGAGGAGAACGGACGCTCCTCCCTCCCCTCTACCTGCAGTACCCACTATGCCATTCCCGGGCCTTCAGATGGGTAAATGTGTTTTTATTTCCAAGTATGAAAAATAAATTACCTGCCCGGCACCCAGAACTTTATGTCCCCGGTGTGGCCGCCCCCCACAGACCAGTATTGGGGTTCATTCTCCCCTCTTCTGTCCCGACACAACCCCCCCCCTCTACTTACAGTGCCGGACACCCCCCCCCTCTACCTGTACAGTGTGCCGGGGACACCCCCCCCCCCTCCTACCTGTACAGTGTGCCGGGGACACCCCCTCCCCCCTCCTACCTGTACTGTGTGCCGGGGACACCCCCTCCCCCCTCCTACCTGTACAGTGTGCCGGGACACACCCTCCCCCTCCTACCTGTACAGTGTGCCAGGAACACACCCTCCCCCCCTCCTACCTGTACAGTTGTGCCGGGGACACCCCCCCCCCCCTCCCTACCTGTACAGTGTGCCGGGGACACCCCCCCCCCCTCACCTACCTGTACAGTGTGTCGGGGGACACACCCATCCCCCCCTCCTACCTGTACAGTGTGCCGGGGACACCCCCCCCCTCCTACCTGTACAGTGTGCCGGGACACCCCCCCCCCCTCCTACCTGTACAGTGTGCCGGGGACACCCCCCCCCCTCCTACCTGTACAGTGTGTCGGGGACACACCCTCCCCCCCCCTCCTACCTGTACAGTGTGCCGGGGACACCCCCCCCCCTCCTACCTGTACAGTGTGCCGGGGACACCCCCCCCTCCTACCTGTACAGTGTGCCGGGGACACCCCCCCCCCTCCTACCTGTACAGTGTGCCGGGGACACCCCCCCCCTCCTACCTGTTACAGTGTGCCGGGAACACAACCCCTCCCCCCCTCCTACCTGTACAGTGTGCCAGGAACACACCCTCCCCCCCCTCCTACCTGTACAGTGTGCCAGGAACACACCCTCCCCCCCTCCTACCTGTACAGTGTGCCAGGAACACACCCTCCCCCCCCCTACCTGTACAGTGTGCCGGGACACACCCTCCCCCCCTCTACCTGTACAGTGTGCCGGGGACACACCCTCCCCCCCCTCTACCTTGTACAGTGTGCCGGGGACACACCCTCCCCCCCCTCCTACCTGTACAGTGTGCCGGGGACACACCCTCCCCCCCTCTACCTGTACAGTGTGCCGGGGACACCCCCCCCCCCTCCTACCTGTACAGTGTGCCGGGGACACACCCTCCCCCCCCTCCCTACCTGTACAGTGTGCCGGGGACACCCCCTCCCCCCCTCCTACCTGTACAGTGTGCCGGGGACACCCCCTCCCCCCCTCCTACCTGTACAGTGTGCCCGGAACACACCCTCCCCCCCTCCTACCTGTACAGTGTGCCAGGAACACACCCTCCCCCCCTCCTACCTGTACAGTGTGCCGGAACACACCCTCCCCCCCCTCCTACCTGTACAGTGTGCCGGGGACACACCCTCCCCCCCTCCTACCTGTACAGTGTGCCGGGAACACACCCTCCCCCCCTCCTACCTGTACAGTGTGCCGGGGACACACCCTCCCCCCCCTCCTACCTGTACAGTGTGCCAGGAACACACCCTCCCCCCCCTCCTACCTGTACAGTGTGCCGGGGACACACCCTCCCCCCCACTACCTGTACATGTGCCGGGAACACACCCTCCCCCCCTCCTACCTGTACAGTGTGCGGGGACACACCCTCCCCCCCTCCTACCTGTACAGTGTGCCAGGAACACACCCTCCCCCCCCTCCTACCTGTACAGTGTGCCGGGGACACACCCTCCCCCCCCCCCCCTACCTGTACAGTGTGCCGGGGACACACCCTCCCCCCCTCCTACCTGTACAGTGTGCCGGGGACACACCCTCCCCCCCTCCTACCTGTACAGTGTGCCGGGGACACACCCTCCCCCCCCCTCCTACCTGTACAGTGTGCCGGGGACACACCCTCCCCCTCCTACCTGTACAGTGTGCCGGGGACACACCCTCCCCCCCTCCTACCTGTACAGTGTGCCAGGAACACACCCTCCCCCCCCTCCTACCTGTACAGTGTGCCGGGGACACACCCTCCCCCCCCCCCTACCTGTACAGTGTGCCGGGGACACACCCTCCCCCCCTCCTACCTGTACAGTGTGCCGGGGACACACCCTCCCCCCCCTCCTACCTGTACAGTGTGCCGGGGACACACCCTCCCCCCCCCCCCCCCCTCCTACCTGTACAGTGTGCCGGGGACACACCCTCCCCCTCCTACCTGTACAGTGTGCCGGGGACACACCCTCCCCCTCCAACCTGTACAGTGTGCCGGGGACACACCCTCCCCCCCTCCTACCTGTACAGTGTTCCAAGGGACACACCCCTCCCCCCCTCCTACCTGTACAGTGTGCCGGGGACACACCCTCCCCCCTCCTACCTGTACAGTGTTTCGGGGACACACCCTCCCCCCACCCCCCCCCCTCCAACCTGTACAGTGTGCCGGGGACACACCCTCCCCCCCCCCCCCCCCCACCTGTACAGTGTGTCGGGGACACACCCTCCCCCCTCCTACCTGTACAGTGTTCCGGGGACACACCCTCCCCCCTCCTACCTGTACAGTGTTTCGGGGACACACCCTCCCCCCCCCCCCCCTCCAACCTGTACAGTGTGCCGGGGACACACCCTCCCCACCCCCCCCCCCCCACCTGTACAGTGTGCCGGGGACACACCCTCCCCCCCCCCCCCCCCTCCAACCTGTACAGTGTTCCGGGACACACCCCCCCCACCTGTACAGTGTGTCGGGGACACACCCTCCCCCCCTCCTACCTGTACAGTGTTCCGGGGACACACCCTCCCCCCCCAACCTGTACAGTGTGTCGGGGACACACCTCCCCCCCTCCCACCTGTACAGTGTGTCGGGGACACACCCCCCCCCCCCCCTACCTGTACAGTGTGCCGGGGACACACCCTCCCCCCTCCTACCTGTACAGTGTTCCGGGACACACCCTCCCCCCCCCCCCCCAACCTGTACAGTGTGTCGGGGACACACCCCTCCCCCCCCCCCCAACCTGTACAGTGTGTCGGGGACACCCTCCCTCCCCCTCCTACCTGTACAGTGTGCCGGGGACACACCCTCCCCCCCTCCTACCTGTACAGTGTGCCGGGGACACACCCTCCCCCCCTCCTACCTGTACAGTGTGCCGGGACACACCTCCCCCCCTCCTCCTGTACAGTGTGCCGGGGACACACCCCTCCCCCCCTCCTACCTGTACAGTGTGCCGGGGACACACTCCCCTCCCTCCTACCTGTACAGTGTGCCGGGGACACCCCCCTCCCCCCCAAACCTGTACAGTGTGCCGGGGACACACCCTCCCCCCCCTCCTACCTGTACAGTGTGCGGGACACACCCCTCCCCCCTCCTACCTGTACAGTGTGCCGGGGACACACCCTCCCCCCCCCCCTCCTACCTGTACAGTGTGCCGGGGACACACACCCTCCCCAACTCCTACCTGTGCAGTGTGCCGGGGACACACCCTCCCCCCCCTCCTACCTGTACAGTGTGCCGGGGACACACCCTCCCCCCCTCCTACCTGTACAGTGTGCCGGGGACACACCCTCCCCCCCCTCCTACCTGTACAGTGTGCCGGGGACACACCCTCCCCCCCTCCTACCTGTACAGTGTGCCGGGGACACACCCTCCCCCCCCTCCTACCTGTACAGTGTGCCGGGGACACACCCTCCCCCCCTCCTACCTGTACAGTGTGCCGGGACACACCCTCCCCCCCTCCTACCTGTACAGTGTGCCGGGGACACACCCTCCCCCCCTCCTACCTGTACAGTGTGACGGGGACACACCCTCCCCCCCCTCCTACCTGTACAGTGTGCCGGGGACACACCCTCCCCCCCCCCCTCCTACCTGTACAGTGTGCCGGGGACACACCCTCCCCCCCCTCCTACCTGTACAGTGTGCCGGGGACACACCCTCCCCCCCTCCTACCTGTACAGTGTGCCGGGGACACACCCTCCCCCTCCCCTACCTGTACAGTGTGCCGGGGACCACACCCTCCCCCCCCTCCTACCTGTACAGTGTGCCGGGGACACACCCTCCCCAACTCCTACCTGTACAGTGTGCCGGGGACACACCCTCCCCCCCCCCCCACCTGTACAGTGTGCCGGGGACACACCCTCCCCCCCCTCCTACATGTACAGTGTGCCGGGGACACACCCTCCCCCTCCTACTTGTGCAGTGTGCCGGGGACACACCCTCCCCCCCCCAAACCTGTGCAGTGTGCCGGGGACACACCCTCCCCCCCCCCCCCTACCTGTACAGTGTGTCGGGGACACAACCCTCCCCCCCTCCTACCTGTAGTGTTCCGGGGAAACCCCCCCCCCCTCCAACCTGTACAGTGTGCCGGGGACACACCCTCCCCCCCCCCTCCAACCTGTACAGTGTTCGGGGACACACCCCCCCCACCTGTACAGTGCGTCGGGGACACACCCTCCCCCCCGGGACACACCCTCCCCCCCCTACCTGTACAGTGTGCCGGGGACACACCCTCCCCCCCTCCTACCTGTACAGTGTTCCGGGGACACACCCTCCCCCCCTCCTACCTGTACAGTGTTCCGGGGACACACCCTCCCCCCCTCCTACCTGTACAGTGTTCCGGGGACACACCCTCCCCCCCTCTACCTGTACAGTGTGCCGGGGACACACCCTCCCCCCCCTCCTACCTGTACAGTGTGCCGGGGACACACCCTCCCCCCCTCCTACCTGTACAGTGTGCCGGGGACACACCCTCCCCCCCTCCTACTGTAGTGTTCCGGGAACCCCCCCCCCTCCAACCTGTACAGTGTGCCGGGGACACACCCTCCCCCCCCCCCTCCAACCTGTACAGTGTTCCGGGGACACACCCCCCCCACCTGTACAGTGCGTCGGGGACACACCCTCCCCCCCCTCCTCCTACCTGTACAGTGTTCCGGGGACACACCCTCCCCCCCAACCTGTACAGTGTGTCGGGGACACACCCTCCCCCCCGGGACACACCCTCCCCCCCCTACCTGTACAGTGTGCCGGGGACACACCCTCCCCCCCTCCTACCTGTACAGTGTTCCGGGACACACCCTCCCCCCCTCCTACCTGTACAGTGTTCCGGGGGACACACCCTCCCCCCCCTCCTACCTGTACAGTGTGCCGGGGACACACCCTCCCCCCCTCCTACCTGTACAGTGTGCCGGGGACACACCCTCCCCCCCTCCTACCTGTACAGTGTGCCGGGGACACACCCTCCCCCCCTCCTACCTGTACAGTGTGCCGGGGACACACCCTCCCCCCCCTCCTACCTGTACAGTGTGTCGGGGACATCACCCTCCCCTCCCCAACCTGTACAGTGTGCCGGGGACACCCCCCCCCCAACCTGTACAGTGTGCCGGGACACCCCCTCCCCCCCTCCTACCTGTACAGTGTGCCGGGGGACACACCCTCCCCCCTCCTACCTGTACAGTGTGTCGGGGACACACCCTCCCCCCTCCTACCTGTACAGTGTGTCGGGGACACACCCTCCCCCCTCCTACCTGTACAGTGTGCCGGGGACACACCCTCCCCCCCTCCTACCTGTACAGTGTGCCGGGGACACACCCTCCCCCCTCCTACCTGTACAGTGTGCCGGGGACACACCCTCCCCCCCCTCCTACCTGTACAGTGTGCCGGGGACACACCCTCCCCCCCCTCCTACCTGTACAGTGTGCCGGGGACACACCCTCCCCCCCCTCCTACCTGTACAGTGTGCCGGGGACACACCCTCCCCCCCCCTCCTACCTGTACAGTGTGCCGGGGACACACCCTCCCCCCCCCTCCTACCTGTACAGTGTGCCGGGGACACACCCTCCCCCCCCCTCCTACCTGTACAGTGTGCCGGGGACAACACCCTCCCCCCCCTCCTACCTGTACAGTGTGCCGGGGACACACCCTCCCCCCTCCCTCCTACCTGTACAGGTGTGTCGGGGACACACCCTCCCCCCCCTCCTACCTGTACAGTGTGTCGGGGACACACCCTCCCCCCCTCCTACCTGTACAGTGTGCCGGTGGACACACCCTCCCCCCCCCCTCCTACCTGTACAGTGTGCCGGGGACACACCCTCCCCCCCTCCTACCTGTACAGTGTGCCGGGGACACACCCTCCCCCCCTCCTACCTGTACAGTGTGCCGGGGACACACCCTCCCCCCCTCCTACCTGTACAGTGTGCCGGGGACACACCCTCCCCCCCTCCTACCTGTACAGTGTGCCGGGGACACACCCTCCCCCTCCCCTACCTGTACAGTGTGCCGGGGACACACCCCCCCACCTGTACAGTGTGCCGGGGACACGCCCCCCCTTCCCCTCCTACCTGTACGGTGTTGAGGTTGAAATGGACTGATTATTATGGGATGGAATCAGTTTTTGGTTGTCTGTGTTTAGTACCGGCATATGGAACCTCCTCCTACAATCTGTCTATGGGGAGCTCAGACAGCTTTTGTCACACATTATATTGGTGATGTCCGCTCTGGGAATGAGGATGGGATCTCCGCTTAATGTAAGCGCTGACACTTGCTCCCCTGCAGATTGTGTAAGTTTTGACCACTTAAATAGAAATGAAGGGTCTATAATTGTTATCCTAGGTGTATTTTATATGATAGAGACAGAATATCAACCAAAAATCCAGAAAAAAACACGATACAAATGTTATAAATGGAGTTGCAGTTCTGTGAGTAAAATAAGTATTTGATCCCTGACCAACCAACAATAATTCTCCCCCCACAGACTGGCTACAGTAGGTGCTCATGTGGTACACAGATTAGTCCTGTCAATGTAAGAAGGTTCTCCTAACGACAACTCGTTATGTGTATAAAAGACACCTGTCCACAGAATCTCTTTCTTCCATTCAATCCTCACCATCATGGGGAAGACCAAAGATCTGTCAGAGGACGTCAGGGAGAAGATTGTAGACCTGCACAAGGCTGGAATGGGCTACAAGACCATCAGCAAGAAGCTTGGTGAGAAGAAAAGTGTTGGAGCGATTATTCACAAATGGAAGAAATCCAAAATAACCATCAATTGTCCTCAGTCTGGAGCTCCATGCGAGATTTCTCCTCATGGGGTGAGGATGGTCATGAGAAAAGTGAGGGATCCGCCCAGAACTACAAGGGAGGAGCTTGTGAATGATCTCAAGGCAGTTGGGACCACAGTCACCAAACAAACCATTGGTAACACAATACACCACCATGGATTGAAATCCTGCAGCCCCCGCAAGGTCCCCCTCCTCAGGAAGACACATCTACAGGTCCATCTGAAGATTGCCAATGAACATCTAAATGATTCAGAGAAGGATTGGGAGAAAGTTCTGTGGTCAGATGAGACCAAAGTTGAGCTCTTTGGCATTAACTCGACTCAGTGCTGACTATGACCCTAAGAACGTCACCCCTACAGTCACACGGAGGTGGAAACATGATGATTTGGGGCTGTTTCTCTGATAAAGGTACAGGCCAACTTTGCCACATTGAGGGACCAATGGACGGGGCCATGTATTGTAAAATCTTGGATGAGAACCTTCTTCCCTCATCCAGAACACTGAAGATGGGTCATGGATGGGTCTTCCAGCATGACAATGACCCAAAACATACCGCCAAGGCAACAAAGGAGTGGCTCAAGAAGAAGCACATGAAGGTCATGGAGTGGCCTAGCCAGTCTCCAGACTTTAATCCTATAGAAAATGTATGGAGGAGCTGAAACTTCGAGTGGCCAAGAGACAGCCAAGAAACCTTAAGGATTTAGAGAAGATCTGTAAAGAAGAGTGGACCAAAATCCCTCCTGAGATGTGTGCAAACCTGATCACCAACTACAAGAAACGTCTGACCTCTGTGATCTCCAACAAGGGTTTCTCCACCAACTACGAAGGGGATCAAATACTTATTTTACTTACTGAACTGCAGCTCCATTTATAACATTTGTATTGTGTGGTTTTTTTTTTCTGGATTTTTGGTTGATATTCTGTCTCTATCATATAAAATACACCTATGATAAAAATTATAGACCCTTCATTTCTATGTAAGTGGACGACCTTACACCATCCGCAGGGGAGACGATCATTATTTACCCCACTGTATAGAAATGGTGAGGTTGGTGCCCTCAGGATGGGGTGATTATTGATGCGGTAACTGAGTAATGTTGGCGCTCTCTCTTCCAGGACACGGGACTCTATTATGACAAATACTTCCGGCAGGTGGTGGAAATTCTAGAAACAGACAAACACTTCAGAGAGAAGATGCAGACGGCGGATATAGAGGACATCAAGGTAAGGGGAGAAGGTCAGGACTGACGGACGGGACCCAGTGTGGACAGGGACCCTGCCACTGAACTGTCATACCAGCTAGCCAAGCTGAACTTCTTTCATCCACATGTCTGACCCTGGAACTGTCTGCGTTGCCCTGTAACAACCAATCAGAGCCAAATCGACAGTCACCATACCTGTTGCTGCATTGCCTAGAGGCTGGTCTTCCTGGGGCAACTGGTGACCTGTGCCAAGGCGATGCTCCTGCAACCTCTTCTGAGCAGGAAAATCTTTGTACTGATTGTCACTAAATCTGAGCCTGAAAATCCGTTTCCCTTTCTGTCTCTTCCTGGCATGGGGCCAGGCGCTGGGACGGGACCAGACACTGGGACTGGGACGGGACCAGACACTGGGACTGGGACGGGACCAGACACTGGGACTGGGACGGGACCAGACACTGGGACGGGACCAGACACTGGGACTGGGACGGGACCAGACACTGGGACTGGGACGGGACCAGACACGGAACTGGGAGGGGACCAGGGACTGGGACGGGACCAGACACTGGGACTGGGAGGGGACCAGACACTGGGAGGGGACCAGACACTGGGAGGGGACCAGACACTGGGACTGGGACGGGACCAGACACTGGGACTGGGACCAGACACGGGACTGGGACTGGGACCAGACACTGGGACTGGGACCAGACACTGGGACTGGACTGGAGGGGACCAGGCGCGGGACGGGACCTAGAACCTTGTCCAAAGGTTTTTGTTGCAGAGAGATCACATCACAAAGACAAGTGCAATGTTTCGGCATCACGCAGGACCCTTTCATCAGACATGCCTGACGAGGGGGTTCTGCGTGACTCCGAGACGTTGCACTCGTCTTTGTGATATCTCTGCAATAAAAACCTTTTGGACGGTGATTGTAGCTCCAGGGTGTGCTGGCGAACATATGTACACTTGTCTCCAGGATCCAGCTGGTAATTTCTACAGCACCCACCATTGATGAGCCTCGTTTTCCAGGAACGTGTGCGGTAGGAATATAGACAAGACTGACCCAGGACCTGTGAAGGGCCACCGGGGCCCGACTCTGAGCAGTGCAGCACTGGTTTAATAATAACTAGATAACCTGTGCAAAAATCAAAAAAGGCTAAAATGATCAACAACAAGGCAACACTCAAATGTGTCCCCACATGTAGTGATAATTAATGTGCAGAATATGTGTGGCACTAACTCTAAATCAATTGAGTAGCAAATCCATATGTGTGCAAAACCGCAAATAAAATAAATTCATTAAAAAAAAAGGGGGGGGGGGAATATGACCCCCCTACTAGGCAATTGATTCCAAATCACCGGTGGTACAAATCTATAAGCTCATAATGAATATAGGTGAATATAACAAAAATAAACATACAAGCATAAAAACAAATTTGCTTTGCATAAATGAAGTTAAACAATATAAGTGAATATGAAACCGATGTTCATAAAAATCGGAAGTGAATATCCGAAGTCCGTTTTTCAATCAATAGTGCACATAACAATAAATAATATATTAAAAATGTGAATCACTCAAAAAGCTATAGAAAAAGTTTATTGTGTGTTGTGTTTTTTTTTTTTTTTTTTTTTTTTTTTTTTTTTTGCGTGCGTTGTCATAAAAACAAGCGAATAATTGAACATGACCTGTAATCCTAATAACAAGTGCAAATAATGTTATGTGACACAAATGATACAAACCTGACAGTGAAAACTGCAACAAATAAAAGTGGGGGAAGATGGTAGTTGCGCTGTGATGAAGGGGGGAGGGGGGGCTACAAAAATGACTAAAATGGCAAAGTAAACTGAAAAAGAAGAGGGCAAATAAATGACTGGATCCTATATGCTAAAGAAACATAGTGAAGATGCGGTGCAGTGCAAAGTTGCTGATCAACAAAGATATATCTATAATGTTACGGGCAAACAAAGCCTAATATATAAAAGGTCATTGTGAAACAGTGACTGCTTGAATGAAGCAAACCAAAAAATACATAAGCTAAGACAAATAGGATAAATAGTGATACAATGCAAACATATGTATGAGATAAGTCAAAAATACATGTGGGCTAGTGCCCCATTAGCAAAAGGCGTGCCAAATCCTGGTGGACTACAAGTGACAAATCCCTAGGAAAAACATAAATACTAGTTCTATCATCCAGTCCAAAAACAAAGCTTGTGATGAAAAACACAAAACAATTCCAATCGTGAAGGGAGGGGGGATCTTCAGTGAGGACACCTCCGTGTTTGCAAGCCGCTTACCTTAAAGCTGTAAGGTGTACAGCCGGTGTTGCAAATGACCCGCAGGTGTAGATGTTCCGTGTATACAGGTAGTGACAAATGATGAACATAGATATATCTATGTTGATCAGCAACTTTGCACTGCACCGCATCTTCACTATGTTTCTTTAGCATATAGGATCCAGTCATTTATTTGCCTTCTTCTTTTTCAGTTTACTTTACCATTTTAGTCATCTTTGTAGCCCCCCCTCCCCCCTTTATCACAGCGCAACTACCATCTTCCCCCACTTTTGCCTCATTTGTCCTGCTTTGGATCAGTACTTAGGTGTTGCAGCAGTGTCCCTTTAGCGTAGACCCTCCCCGACAGCGCAGGAGTTTCCACATTCACATTGCAACAAATAAGTCTTTAAATGAATAAATACAAGTGCAATGAACTCACTTAAAGCAGAGGTCCACCCTAAAAAAAAAAAAAAAAAAAAAAATACACAAAAAAGCTACTAAAAATATGGAAAAAAAAATGGAAAAAAAAATGTTACCATAAATGGCTGTTGCTAAGCAGATCGTCCTAATCTGCCACTTCCTATACCACGGTGATCTTCATTCCTCTCCTCGTTGTGTTGCCTTCTGGGGAAGGGGGTGCGCTGTGTTCTGGGAACTGTGTGTGTCCCAGAACACAGCCGGCCATTCACAAAGCGCCGCACGACTTGCGCATGCGCAGTAGGAAATTGGCAGTGAAGCCGCAAGGCTCCACTGCCTGTTACCCTTAGTTTGAATGGCGGTGCCAGGACCCGACCCAATGGACAGATCGGCCTCGGACAGCCAACATCGGGGGGAACCCTGGACAGGTAAGTGTGCTTAACAAAAGTCAGCAGCTACAGTGTTTGTAGCTGCTGACTTAATTTTTATTTATTTTTTTTCAGCTGGCCCCCCCGCTTTAACAATGGGGGGGGGGAGATCACCACCAATCGGTAAAAAAATATGTCATCCATGTACATACTGCTGTGCCTGATATCAAAGTCCATCCATAACATAACTCCAGTATATTCTGTGTGGAAATAGAAATTAGATGGCTGCTTACCAGATCCTGTTAGGATTGAAATGCGCCAGTCAGATGTTATGACAGGAAGGAATCGGCTGATGGTGATCGCTCGCTGGAAATCGGGGGAGGGGGACACCGCTCTCCGTGTTCGGATGATGGCGGTTAAAGGAGGGAGGATAAAAACTCCTAGTACATTATCATTAAAACAAATGAAAGTTTATTGAAAGTATTTCACTTACAGAAAATTAATGGATAAAAGGCAGACCATGTCAGCATGACGGCCTGCACTACGACCCGTGCATCTCCACACCACACCGCCAGCTCCTGTCCGACGCATTTCTCCTGAATAGACCTCAATGGCATAAAGACTGGAACATACAAATCAAAGTTTATAGTCCAAGTGTAAAATGACATCGGCTCCTTGTGTGTTCACACCCCTCCCCCCTGCACCATCCAGAGTCCCCCCAGTGTGTTCTAGCAGTTCCCCTCAGATGAAGACCCCAAAAGTCTAGCAGCACTTTTTTTGATTAGTATACAATCTTGCAGCGGGTCGCTATGCAATCTCCTCTCCAACCACAAACTCAGCACAGAGTAGTTACATAGCAGGTAAGGATGAATAAAGACACCAGTCCATCCAGTACAACCAGTGCCACGTGTGTCTATATCATTTCCCATATCGCTGTATGTTGTGTTCTCTAAGATGTACATCCAAGAGTCTTTTAAAGATATCCATCTCAGCGTCTCTTCTCCAGAGAGAATACATTTTAGTGCTTGTAGTCCTTCCTCATAAATGAGGTCCTCCAGGCCCCTTATTCATTTGGTTGCCCTTCTCTAGGAATTCAAACGAAGCGAAAAATACTCCACGGCTCAGGTAGGTTAGGCTGATAGACCGATTGTAATGGGGCGTACACACGGTCGGACTTTTCAGCTACAAAAGTCCGACAGCCTGTCCGACAGACTTTCAACGGACTTTCGACGGACTTGCGGCGGACTTTCTAACGAACAGACTTGCCTACACACGATCACACAAAAGTCCGTCGAATTCGTACGTGATGACGTACACTGGACTAAAATAAGGAAGTTCATAGCCAGTAGCCAATAGCTGCCCTAGCGTGGGTTTTTGTCCGTCAGACTAGCATACAGACGAGCGGATTTTTCGACCGGACTCGAGTCCGTCGGAAAGATTTGAAGCATGTTTCAAATCTAAAGTCCGTCGGATTTGAGGCTGAAAAAGTCCGTTGAAAGTCCGGAGAAGCCCACACACGATCGGATTACCAGCCAGCTTTAGTCCGTCAGCGTCCGTTGGACTTTTGTAGACGAAAAGTCCGACCGTGTGTACGCGGCATAAGAATTCAGATCCTCCGAGTAGAAAGAGCCCCAGGTGCTGGCTAATGCTGAGACAAGTAGAAATGGAGGAAGTAATCTGGGTGGCCGCACACCGGACAAGATGAGAAGTGCCTTTATTGATAAATCTGGATCATGGAATACACAAGACACTATGACAGGAACGTACAGGAATCAGCTGACGCGTTTCACACTTACGACAAGTGCTTACTCATAGCTGACAAACATTGGAATGAGAATCACATAGAACCCCACATGTTTTAGACCAGGTGACCATATAATGATGTGAGAAATGAAGAACAGCTGAAAACCAAATGTGAATAAATGGTGATAAGAAGCCTTGTCTTTATAAAGCATGGATTGAAAGTAACTAACAAGTAGATACAAACTGACAGCATTGGTAACATAGTAAACCTCCGTTCTCGGCCAGGACCGGAAGGGATGTCGCCTGGCTCCTCCCAACGCGGGGGGGGCAGGCGACATTGTCATTTTTTCAATCTATGCTTTATAAAGACAAGGCTTCTTATCACCATTTATTCACATAATTTTATTATTAACTTCAATCTATTCATCGTTAATATATTTACATATATACATAGCACATAACTTTATTCATTATTCACATTTTTGGAAGGATTCACTTTTTCTTTTTTATTCTGTTGCTTATACACCATATTATCATGGGAGTTCCCATCCCACAACCCGCTCACTTGTCAGCAGGTGTTGTGACCTCACACAGTTGGTTTTCAGCTGTTCTTCATTTCTCACATCATTATATGGTCACCTGGTCTAAAACATGTGGGGTTCTATGTGATTCTTATTCCCATGTTTGTCAGCTATGCTGCACTGCACACATGTAATGAGTGAAGATCACAAACTGTTGTGTGTGTTTAGCTTTATGCGGAGTCCCTCCTTGTTCACATTCCTGTATGCAGATACAGACAACTGTATGTAAAAAATAAAATGCCCCCCCCCTCCCCCAATCTGTATGGCTCCTCAATCCGTGCTCTTTCAGTCTATGGGGCGGGGATTATATTCTTGTACATTTCTATAGGACGGCTCTGGTGTCGCTCAGACAGGACCCCATATAACCGATGTCATGATTCTCCATTGTTTTCTATATCAGGTCTCATCTCACCAGCTGCCGGTAATCTCACTGCGGTGACACCGATTATGTGACGGGGACACGGGCAGCGCTGGTGGGAGAGGAGGCCGGGGTGGGGGATCTGCTCAAATCTCATTGTACGGCTTTGTTCCCCATGACTCTCCGCAGAGCGGGAAGATCAGTAGGGAGCTGGATCTGGTTGGTCATCACATCCGTACCAAGCTGGACGAGCTGAAGAGACAGGAGGTGTCCCGGCTGCGCATGCTGATCAAAGCGAAGCTCAGCGGTCCAGAGAGTGAGACTTTTATAAATGACATATGATGGGGGGGACCCCATTTATAGGTGGTATATGATGGGGGGGGGGGACCCCAATTATAGGTGGTATATGATGGGGGGACCCCAATTATAGGTGGTATATGATGGGGGGACCCCAATTATAGGTGGTATATGATGGGGGGACCCCAATTATAGGTGGTATATGATGGGGGGGCGGGGACCCCAATTATAGGTGGCATATGATGGGGGGACCCCAATTATAGGTGGTATATGATGGGGGGGACCCCAATTATAGGTGGTATATGATGGGGGGGCGGGGACCCCAATTATAGGTGGCATATGATGGGGGGACCCCAATTATAGGTGGTATATGATGGGGGGGACCCCAATTATAGGTGGTATATGATGGGGGGACCCCAATTATAGGTGGTATATGATGGGGGGGACCCCAATTATAGGTGGTATATGATGGGGGGGCTCATTATAGGGTATGTATCATTGTGGGTGTTATAACACTTCTGGTCATCTTCCTCATGTAGGTTCTGCCATCGATCGGAAGGCCCTGATAAAGCAGTTCAACCACCTCAATCACATGAACCCCCACTCGTTTGAACCCCAAGACTTGGACATGTTGATCAAAGCGGTGAGTGTTCTGTTTTTTGTCATCACATATTATTATAATTGTCTCTTCTTCCGGTAGACAGGACAAAGGCTCCGCCCTCCTCCTCCTCCCCCCACTTCACCCACACGGATCTGGACACTCTCTGCCCTCCTCCTCCTCCTCCTCTTCCTCCTCCTCCTTCCTCCACACGGCGCTGTGCGCTCTCCGCCCTCCTCCTCCTCCTGCACACAGTTTTTACTTTGGGGTCCTATGAAGATAACTGCATAGCGATTTGTCCGGTGAATCTGGTTTACATTTGTTTCTTTCTCGAACATCACGGGACACAGAGCCTCAGTAATTACTGATGGGTTATATAGGTATCACTAGGTGATTGGACACTGGTCACACCCTAACCAGGAAGTTCAACCCCCTATATAATCCCTCCCCTTGCAGGGATACCTCAGTTTTTACGCCAGTGTCTTAGGTGATGGACGTGTAAAGATATCCTGTGCTGAGCTCCAAAGGGAGTATCCTATATCCTATACTGGGGCAAGCCAGGCACACCGGATCCATTCCAAAGTGTCCTTTCTAGGCCGAATTGGATGGTACCCGGGCCTCGTGTCTGAAGAAACGAGGTTTTACCTGTAACGCTTCTCTTTTTAGAGAGCTGGACCCCGCATATTAGAAATTGGTTTTTCTAGCCTAATTTCTAGCCGGGTGCTTTACAGGCCCAGAACTGCAGGATCCCCCTATTCATAGGGGGCCCCAGTCTCTGACGGTTTTTTCAAACGGAGCCCACCGTGAGAGGTGAAGATTGGGTCTGTAGGTTTTCTCCTTTAAGGTAAATGCATGCTATGCCTATTGTGACCACCGGGGGCTGCCAAGAGCACATACCTTGTCATGCTGATGTCGGCTCAGTGTTCTTATGCTGCACAGCGTCTCCGGCTGGCTCCAGGTAGGATGGGATGGGGGGATTTCTCCTTCACGAATGTTCCCCCCAGGCAGGGGGAGGCCACAGGTGTCTGTAAGGCGGTTGTACACCGCTCGAGCACCGCCGCCGCCATTACAGGTACAGGCCCATCACTACCGGCCTCTCTCCTTCCTCCCCCTCCCCCAGCCTTTCCTCCATATTGTTTCCGGAGGGTCGGCCAGCGCGGGAAACGCTAGTTTTTTCTAAATTCAGGGGGGGGGGGGGCGGGGCGTCAGCACAGTGTCCAGCGTGCTCAGACACCCACACAGGCCAGCTGCAGGCTATTTAAGGCACTCTGTACAGGTGCACACAGCCTTTGGAGGGACACAGAGCTGACGGTCGCATGTAAGGTGGGACACAGGCATTCTCCTAGGCAGCATTTACTAAGGTAACACCAGACTGGGCATTTGGTAGCAGGGCTTTTAGCCGGACTACATCTCTCAGCAGTCAGTGTTCATTTTGTGATACCTCCACCTTGTTGCTTTGCACTATGGGTAGAAGAGGTTCAAATACCCCCAGAACCAGAGACACTAGGGGATCTCGTTCGGGTTCTGAGGACCCCCTTTCTGCAGCATCCCCCCCCCCCCCCGAGGGGCCAGGGACGGCTAGCCAGGGAGAGCCCTTGGGGTCAGGGGCTATACCTGCCTCCAGCACTTCAGCCCCTGTATATATTACACAGGAGGTTTTTTCCTCAACCATTACTGGTTTAGAGGAAAGATTAATGGCCATAATTACATCTTCACTCAGTGGAAGAAAATGCACTAGGCCTTCCTCTGTTCCCCAAGACCCTCAGGAAGAGGAGCTCTGGGATAAAGGAGAGGAATAAATAAAATAAAATAGAATACCGCGCTGTGAAAATTGAATAAATTAAGCTAAATACAAATACCCAGAAAAAAGCTGCTGCTAAAAGTGAGATACACACAACAATACATAAACCAGAAAAAAGCAGCGCTAAACCCACCAAAATTAAAATTGTACAGTAAAGACCAATATGGAAATAAAAATAGTGAAAAAGTGTCTATAGATCTAAATTTAAATTAAAACTGAAAAGTCCATCTTCTAAATTCCACAGTGCTAGTAGTAGAACCAAACTTGTAGTGTAATCGAAAAGTTCAATATTATCCTCCACCGCACCACCAGTGCGAAACACCCAAAATGCTCGCTTACCAGACGGCAAGCAGTAAAAGCTTGCGACCTATACCCGGCCAGGGCCTTTATCCGGTCAGGAGCCGAACAGATGGATACCAGGAAGAACCCTCAGGCTGATCTATATACCAGGCAGGGACCACCAAACTCGTGGTTCACAGGTACCAAGTGTAGGTAGATGTGGATAACGTTCAGATGTGTCCCAAAATGAAAGAAGGGTACCATAGTGTAATACTGACAGACATGTTTATTATGAAATAAGAAAGCCACTTACAAGATTGTAGTAATTAAAAGCAGATTAGCCGGCCGGCTCGTACAAACACCCGTCCCTCGAACGGCATACGCGAGACGTCAGCACGTCAGCTCCTCCCGACGCGCGCTTCGTCATATAATGATGTCGTCTGGGGCACAACATCATTTTATGAAGAAACGCGCGTCAGGAGGAGCTGACGTGCTGACGTCTCGCGTGTGCCGTTCGAGGGACGGGTGTTTGTACGAGCCGGCCGGCTAATCTGCTTTTAATTACTACAATCTTGTAAGTGGCTTTCTTATTTCATAATAAACATGTCTGTCAGTATTACACTATGGTACCCTTCTTTCATTTTGGGACACATCTGAACGTTATCCACATCTACCTACACTTGGTACCTGTGAACCACGAGTTTGGCGGTCCCTGCCTGGAATATAGATCAGCCTGAGGGTTCTTCCTGGTATCCATCTGTTTGGCTCCTGACAGGATAAAGGCCCTGGCCGGGTATAGGTCGCAAGCTTTTACTGCTTACCGTCTGGTAAGCGAGCATTTTGGGTGTTTAGCACTGGTGGTGCGGTGGAGGATAATATTGAACTTTTCGATTACACTACAAGTTTGGTTCTACTACTAGCACTGTGGAATTTAGAAGATGAACTTTTCAGTTTTAATTTAATTTAAATTTATATCTATAGACACTTTTTCACTATTTTTATTTCCATATTGGTCTTTACTGTACAATTTTAATAAAGGAGAGGAATCCCTTTCAGAGGATCGGGATGGGACGGATGATTCCTCTTCGGAGGAATCAGGCGGAGAGGGACCCTCTGCGACTTCCCAAGAGGAGAAAGTCTTAGTGCAGATCCTCACTGGATTGGTCCGCTCCACATTTAAGTTGCCCGTATCTGAATCAGTTAAAGACCCTCTTCTTCTATAGGGTCACTGAAACCTCCTCAAACAGCACATGCTTTTCCTGTTCATAATTTACTTGAAAAGCTCATTTATTCTGAGTGGGATCACCCAGACAAACGTTTTTTTCCGCCGAAAAAGTTTTCAACACTTTATCCTATGGAAGAAAAGTTTATTAAAATGTGGGGAATACCGGCCATTGATGCCGCCATTTCCTCCATAAATAATAGTCTGACTTGTCCTGTAGACAATGCTCAGATGCTCAGGGATCCTGTAGATAAAAAGATGGAATCCCTATTGAAGGATGTTTTCTCCTTAGCAGGATCAGTGGCCCAACCTGCAGTAGCAGCGATTGGAGTCTGTCAATACTTAAGAGACCATGTTAAGCAGGTTATCAAAGTATTACCTGACCAGCAGGCCCAGGGGTTTGCTAACCTTCCAGCGGCCTTATGCTTTGTGGTTGACGCCATTAGAGATTCTATCGTGCAAACCTCCCATCTTTCACTGGGGTTGGTGCATATACGTAGAATCCTATGGTTGAAAAATTGGTCAGCCGAAGCACCATGTAAGAAGCTCCTGGCGGGGTTTCCATTTCGTGGTGAAAGGTTGTTTGGAGAAGACTTGGATGACTATATCAAGAGAATCTCTTGTGGGAAAAGCACTCTCTTACCTGTCAAGAAGAAGAGTAAGCATCCCTCTTTCAAACGGACTCTTTCCCCAGCGCCAGGGGCATCAGCCTCCAGGCAGTCTCGACGGCCTCCTCCGTCTGGGTTCAGAAACATAGGTCAACCCCAGGGACAAAAGAAGTCCTGGGGGAAGAAGCCTACTAGACAAGACACTAAGGCCTCTTTATGAAGGGGCGCCCCCGCTCACTCGAGTGGGGGGAAGACTGTGACAGTTCTCAAAGCTCTGGCAGGAGGACTTCCAGGACAGATGGGTAATCTCCACGGTAACCTTAGGGTACAAGCTGGAGTTTCAGGAATTTCCCTCTCCTCGGTTCCTCAGATTAAGTGTCCCCAGAGACCCAGGAAAGAAGCAGTCGCTCCTTCTAGCGTTAGAGTGACTTTTGTCGCAGGAGGTCATTATGATGGTTCCCGCAAAGGACCAGGGATTGGGCTTCTATTCCAACCTTTTTACGGTCCAAAAGCCAAATGGGGTTGTCAGACCCATTCTGGATTTACGGGATCTGAACCGATTCCTAAGGATTCAGTCCTCCTGCATGGAATCAATTCGGACAGTAGCCTCCATCCTGCAGGGAGGAGAATTTCTGGCATCGATAGACATCAGAGATGCATATCTGCATGTGCCCATTTTTCCTGCTCATCAGAAGTTTCTGCGCTTCGAGGTAGGAGGGCGCCATTTCCAGTTTGTGGCTCTGCCTTTCGGGATAGCCACTGCACCTCGAGTGTTCACAAAGATCTTGGCTCCTCCTCTGGCCAGACTAAGGGCTCAGGGTATAGCTGTCATAGCATACCTAGATGACCTGCTACTAATAGACTGGTCGGTAGCCACCTTGAACGGGAACTTGAGGACCACAGTCAGCTATCTGGAACACCTAGGTTGGATCCTCAACCTAGAAAAATCTTTCCTAAAACCAGTAAGAAGACTGGAGTATTTAGGTTTGATCATAGGTACAAGCCAGGAAAAAGTATTTCTACCCCAGGCAAAGATCACTGCTTTAAGGGAGCTGATACTGGCAGTCAGGACCAAGAAGGGTCCTTCTGTCCGCCTTTGTATGAGGCTACTAGGGAAGATGGTGTCTTCATTCGAAGCAGTTCCCTATGCTCAGTTCCATTCAAGACTACTGCAACACCGTATTCTGTCAGCCTGGAACAAGAAGGTTCAGGCATTAGACTTTCCGATGCACCTGTCACATGTGGTGCGTCAGAGCCTCAATTGGTGGCTCATACCCGAAAACCTGCAGAAGGGGAAATCCTTTCTACCGGTCACCTAGACGGTGGTAACAACAGATGCCAGTCTGTCAGGTTGGGGAGCAGTTCTGGAACAGTCTGCGATTCAGGGGCTATGGTCCAAGACAGAGAGGACCTTACCCATCAACATTCTGGAGATCCGGGCTGTATATCTAGCCCTAAAAGCCTGGACTATCAGGCTACAGGGTTGCCCGGTCAGGATCCAGTCCGATAATGCCACAGCAGTGGCTTATGTCAATCATCAGGGAGGCACCCGGAGACGAGCTGCTCAAAAAGAGGTGAACCAGATCTTAGTCTGGGCAGAGATGCATGTGCCATGCATATCGGCAGTTTTCATCCCGGGAATAGAGAATTGGCAGGCGGACTATCTAAGTCGCCAGCAGTTACTCCCAGGGGAATGGTCTCTGCATCCCGACGTCTTTTGGGCCATATGCCAAAGATGGGGGGTCCCAGATGTAGTTCTCTTTGCATCTCGATTCATCAAAAAGATAGACAGATTTGTGGAAAGGACAAAAGATCCTCTTGCATGCGGGACGGATGCGTTGGTGATTCCGTGGCATCGGTTCTCACTGATTTACGCATTCCCGCCTATTCTGCTACTACCACGACTCCTTCGCAGGATCAGGCAGGAAAGGAAGTCAGTACTTCTGGTGGCCCCCGCTTGGCCCAGAAGGACTTGGTATGCAGAAATAGTAAGGATGACGGTAGGTTCCCCGTGGACACTACCGGAACGCCCAGACCTGTTATCTCAAGGTCCAGTGTTCCATCCTGCCTTACAAACGCTAAATTTGACGGTTTGGCTATTGAGACCCACGTTCTGAAGAGTCGTGGGCTCTCAGGTCCTGTCATATCTACCTTGATCAATGCAAGGAAGCCAGCTTCCAGGATGATTTATCATAGAGTCTGGAAAGCTTATGTAGCCTGGTGTGAATCCAGGGGTTGGCATCCCAGGAAATATGTCATAGGTAGAATCCTTGATTTTCTACAGATGGGATTAGAGATGAAGCTGGCCTTGAGTACCATCAAGGGCCAGGTCTCTGCTTTGTCAGTATTATTTCAGCGGCCACTTGCTTCGCATTCTTTGATCCGAAACTTTATGCAGGGGGTGATGCGTCTTAATCCTCCGGTTAGGACGCCCCTAAACCCCTGGGACTTGAACTTGGTCCTGGCTGTGTTACAGAAACAGCCTTTTGAACCAATAAGTCAGATTCCTTTGGTCTTGTTGACAAGGAAGTTAATTTTTCTGGTGGCCATCTCTTCTGCTAGAAGAGTATCAGAATTAGAAGCTCTTTCCTGTAAGGAGCCTTATTTGATTATACACAAGGATAGAGTGGTACTACGCCCTCATCCTAGTTTTTTACCGAAGGTGGTTTCTGATTTTCATTTAAACCAAGACATTGTTCTGCCTTCCTTTTTTCCAGATCCCTGTTCTCCGGAAGAGAGATCTCTACATTCGTTGGATGTAGTAAGAGCAGTTAAGGCCTATCTAGGGGCAACTACTCAGATCCGCAAGACGGATGTTTTGTTTGTGCTGCCAGAGGGTCCCAATAGAGGACAGGCAGCGTCAAAAGCTACCATTTCTAAATGGATTCGACAGTTGATCATTCAAGCTTACGGTTTGAAACAGAAGATTCCTCAGATCAGGGCACATTCCACAAGGGCTATTGGTGCTTCTTGGGCATTTCATCACCGGGCCTCTATGGCTCAAATCTGCAAGGCCGCACCCTGGTCTTCAGTTCATACATTCACCAGATTCTATCAGGTGGATGTGAGAAGGCATGAGGATATCGCCTTTGGGCGTAGTGTGCTGCAGGCAGCGGTACAGGGTCCTCAGGTCTGATTGCACCCTACTTGGTCGTGGTTCCCCCCCCTCAGGTAGCATTGCTCTGGGACATCCCATCAGTAATTACTGTGGCTCTGTGTCCCGTGATGTTCGAGAAAGAAAATAGGATTTACCAGCTTACCTGTAAAATCCTTTTCTTTCGAAGGACATCACGGGACACAGAGGTCCCACCCCTCTTCTAATACACTATATTGCTTGGCTACAAAACTGAGGTATCCCCAGGAAGGGGAGGGATTATATAGGGGGTTGAACTTCCTGATAGGGTGTGCCAGTGTCCAATCACCAGTGATACCTATATAACCCATCAGTAATTACTGTGGCTCTGTGTCCCGTGATGTCCATCTAAGGAAAAGGATTTTACAGGTAAGCTGTCTTAAAAAATCCTATTTTTGTGCACATTGGATGAAAACAAATATTTGGTTTTTTTTTTTGTTTTTTTTTTTTAGGTCATTTTTCCCTTCTAACGAAATGTTCTTTTATTATGGAGAGTAGAAAAGTACCACAATATGACCAGTAGGTGGAGCTGAGGAGATGCACAGAAAGTAGCCTAAAAAAAAGTTTTCTGAATTCACAAAGAATGTTCCCTGGATGAATGGCTGTGTACATTGTCATATAAATTGGTCCCTTTTGTGGTTTAATTTTGGCTGAAGTGTGGGAGATTCACCCCATGTGTCTTGGTGTCCCAGACAGGAAGTGATGAGAATCCAAAATGTTGCCACAGGAACAGGAAGTGAGGGGAAATCTTCCAGTGGGGACACCTGTTCTGGTGACACCTTTCTAAGCGGGGACACTCCCATTTCCTGTTGTGTTTTTGGGACAGGAAGTGAAGGGGAGACAGCCAATCCTGTGCGAGTGCAGAACTGTTTTAGAACTTTCATTGAGAAATAAGTTGATGATCAGATCAAAGGAGCTCAGATCTACGATTGTTATTTTGTAACTCTTTTTTTTTTTTTTACTTTTTGTTGTGCTATTTATATATAAATGTTTTTGTTTTTACATTTTACAACAAACATTCATAGGAAGATCCTCGTTACATTTGGCGGCTTGGTGAAAGTCACTGGAAAATGGTTCAAATTTTTTTGTTTGCTTCTAACATTGAATTTTGGAGCGAATGGGAAAATAAATGGTGGTAGAGAGCGAATTGAATGGTGGAATGAATGGTGGGAGAGGGTGGAATGAATGGTGGGAGAGGGCGGAATGCATGGTGGAATGAATGGTGGAATGAATGGTGGGAGAGGGCGGAATGCATGGTGGAATGAATGGTGGGAGAGGGCGGAATGAATGGTGGAATGAATGGTGGGAGAGGGTGGAATGAATGGTGGAATGATTGGTGGGAGAGGGCGGAATGAATGGTGGGAGAGGGCGGAATGAATGGTGGAATGAATGGTGGGAGAGGGTGGAATGAATGGTGGGAGAGTGTTGAATGAATGGTGGGAGAGGGCGGAATAAATGGTGGAATGAATGGTGGGAGAGGGCGGAATGAATGGTGGAATGAATGGTGGGAGAGGGCAGAATGAATGGTGGGAGAGGCCGGAATGAATGGTGGGAGAGGGCGGAATATATGGTGGAATGAATGGTGGGAGAGGCCAGAATGAATGGTGGAATGTATGGTGGGAGAGGGCAGAATGAATGGTGCAATGAATGGTGGGAGAGGGCGGAATGAATGATGGGAGAGGGCAGAATGAATGGTGGGAGAGGGCGGAATGAATGGTGGAATGAATGGTGGGAGAGGGCGGAATGAATGGTGGAATGAATGGTGGGAGAGGGCGGAATGAATGGTGGAATGAATGGTGGGAGAGGGCGGAATGAATGGTGGGAGAGGGCGGAATGAATGGTGGAATGAATGGTGGGAGAGGGCGGAATGAATGGTGGGGGAGGGCGGAATGAATGGTGGGAGAGGGCGGAATGAATGGTGGAATGAATGGTGGGAGAATGTGGAATGAATGGTGGGAGAGGGCGGAATAAATGGTGGAATGAATGGTGGGAGAGGGCAGAATGAATGGTGGGAGAGGGCGGAATATATGGTGGAATGAATGGTGGGAGAGGCCAGAATGAATGGTGGAATGTATGGTGGGAGAGGGCAGAATGAATGGTGCAATGAATGGTGGGAGAGGGCGGAATGAATGATGGGAGAGGGCAGAATGAATGGTGGGAGAGGGCGGAATGAATGGTGGAATGAATGGTGGGAGAGGGCGGAATGAATGGTGGAATGAATGGTGGGAGAGGGCGGAATGAATGGTGGAATGAATGGTGGGAGAGGGCGGAATGAATGGTGGAATGAATGGTGGGAGAGGGCGGAATGAATGGTGGAATGAATGGTGGGGGAGGGCGGAATGAATGGTGGGAGAGGGCGGAATGAATGGTGGAATGAATGGTGGGAGAATGTGGAATGAATGGTGGGAGAGGGCGGAATAAATGGTGGAATGAATGGTGGGAGAGGGCGGAATGAATGGTGGAATGAATGGTGGGAGAGGGCAGAATGAATGGTGGAATGAATGGTGGGAGAGGGCGGAATATATGGTGGAATGAATGGTGGGAGAGGGCGGTATGAATGGTGGGAGAGGCCAGAATGAATGGTGGAATGTATGGTGGGAGAGGGCAGAATGAATGGTGGGAGAGGGCGGAATGAATGATGGGAGAGGGCAGAATGAATGGTGGGAGAGGGCGGAATGAATGGTGGAATGAATGGTGGGAGAGGGCGGAATGAATGGTGGGAGAGGGCGGAATGAATGGTGGGAGAGGGCGGAATGAATGGTGGAATGAATGGTGGGAGAGGGTGGAATGAATGGTGGGAGAGGGCGGAATGAAAGGTGGAATGAATGGTGGGAGAGGGCGGAATGAATGGTGGAATGAATGGTGGGGGAGGGCGGAATGAATGGTGGGGGAGGGCGGAATGAATGGTGGGAGAGGGCAGAATGAATGGTGGAATGAATGGTGGGAGAGGGCGGAATGAATGGTGGAATGAATGGTGGGAGAGGGCGGAATGAATGGTGGAATGAATGGTGGGAGAGGGCGGAATGAATGGTGGAATGAATGGTGGGAGAGGGCGGAATGAATGGTGGGAGAGGGCGGAATGAATGGTGGAATGAATGGTGGGGGAGGGCGGAATGAATGGTGGGAGAGGGCGGAATGAATGGTGGAATGAATGGTGGGAGAATGTGGAATGAATGGTGGGAGAGGGCGGAATAAATGGTGGAATGAATGGTGGGAGAGGGCGGAATGAATGGTGGAATGAATGGTGGGAGAGGGCGGAATGAATGGTGGGAGAGGGCGGAATGAATGGTGGGAGAGGGCGGAATGAATGGTGGAATGAATGGTGGGAGAGGGTGGAATGAATGGTGGGAGAGGGCGGAATGAAAGGTGGAATGAATGGTGGGAGAGGGCGGAATGAATGGTGGAATGAATGGTGGGGGAGGGCGGAATAAATGGTGGAATGAATGGTGGGAGAGGGCGGAATGAATGGTGGAATGAATGGTGGGAGAGGGCGGAATGAATGGTGGGAGAGGGCGGAATGAATGGTGGGAGAGGGCGGAATGAATGGTGGAATGAATGGTGGGAGAGGGTGGAATGAATGGTGGGAGAGGGCGGAATGAAAGGTGGAATGAATGGTGGGAGAGGGCGGAATGAATGGTGGAATGAATGGTGGGGGAGGGCGGAATGAATGGTGGGGGAGGGCGGAATGAATGGTGGGAGAGGGCGGAATGAATGGTGGAATGAATGGTGGGAGAATGTGGAATGAATGGTGGGAGAGGGCGGAATAAATGGTGGAATGAATGGTGGGAGAGGGCGGAATGAATGGTGGAATGAATGGTGGGAGAGGCCGGAATGAATGGTGGGAGAGGGCGGAATATATGGTGGAATGAATGGTGGGAGAGGCCAGAATGTATGGTGGGAGAGGGCAGAATGAATGGTGCAATGAATGGTGGGAGAGGGTGGAATGAATGATGGGAGAGGGCAGAATGAATGGTGGGAGAGGGCGGAATGAATGGTGGAATGAATGGTGGGAGAGGGCGGAATGAATGGTGGAATGAATGGTGGGAGAGGGCGGAATGAATGGTGGAATGAATGGTGGGAGAGGGCGGAATGAATGGTGGAATGAATGGTGGGAGAGGGCGGAATGAATGGTGGAATGAATGGTGGGGGAGGGCGGAATGAATGGTGGGAGAGGGCGGAATGAATGGTGGAATAAATGGTGGGAGAATGTGGAATGAATGGTGGGAGAGGGCGGAATAAATGGTGGAATGAATGGTGGGAGAGGGCGGAATGAATGGTGGAATGAATGGTGGGAGAGGGCAGAATGAATGGTGGAATGAATGGTGGCAGAGGCCGGAATGAATGGTGGGAGAGGGCGGAATATATGGTGGAATGAATGGTGGGAGAGGGCGGTATGAATGGTGGGAGAGGCCAGAATGAATGGTGGAATGTATGGTGGGAGAGGGCAGAATGAATGGTGGGAGAGGGCGGAATGAATGATGGGAGAGGGCAGAATGAATGGTGGGAGAGGGCGGAATGAATGGTGGAATGAATGGTGGGAGAGGGCGGAATGAATGGTGGAATGAATGGTGGGAGAGGGCGGAATGAATGATGGGAGAGGGCAGAATGAATGGTGGGAGAGGGCGGAATGAATGGTGGAATGAATGGTGGGAGAGGGCGGAATGAATGGTGGAATGAATGGTGGGAGAGGGCGGAATGAATGGTGGGAGAGGGCGGAATGAATGGTGGGAGAGGGCGGAATGAATGGTGGAATGAATGGTGGGAGAGGGTGGAATGAATGGTGGGAGAGGGTGGAATGAATGGTGGGAGAGGGCGGAATGAATGGTGGGGGAGGGCGGAATGAATGGTGGGGGAGGGCGGAATGAATGGTGGGAGAGGGTGGAATGAATGGTGGAATGAATGATGCTCCCTGCAGGGATGAGCACACATCGCCTCCCTGAGCTCCAGCAGAAACTCTGGAAGGATGTGGTGGAGTGTGAAGGTCATTGGTGAGTGTGAAGGTGATCGTGGTAGTGTGAAGGTGATCGTGGTAGTGTGAAGGTGATCGTGGAGTGTGAAGGTGATCGTGGAGTGTGAAGGTCATGGGGGAGTTGTGGCTTTGTGTGTCCATACGATGTGGTTTAATGGTCTCCATGGAAAGTAGAAGGGGCTTACTATGGGGGGAATGGAAGAAGAGGAGTGAAGAGCACCGGTGGAGACCTCAGAGGAGGGTCAGGACTGCTCCTAAACCAGGGTTTCTCAACTCCAGTCCTCAAGGTGCCCCAACAGGTCATGTTTTCAGGCTCTCCATTATTTTGCACAGGTGATTTGATCACTTTCACTGCCTTAGTAATTACCACAGCCATTTCATCTGAGGGAAATCCTGAAAACATGACCTGTTGGGGCGCCTTGAGGACTGGAGTTGGGAAACACTGCTCTAAACAATACCTTCTTCCTTCTTAAGGGGAAACACCTTTACAAACACTTTAAAACAAGATCTGGATTTCAGATATTGTGATATAACACTTTGTAGCTATGAGCCCTCTCATGTACAAATCTATCCAAAGTGTCAATGAGAGCCAGCCTGTTGAAAGAGATCTGCGCCCTCTTTTCTATCCCATAGTGCTAAGAGGAATCCTTTGTCCTGTATGAAATATTTACTTGTAAAACACAGATTGTTAAAAAATAATAAAACTGACCCAAAACTATTGTAATGTCTTCTCTAGAAAGCTGTTGGCTGATGATGTGCTCTGTATTTTAGGCAACAAAAGACCTGGAGAACTTCGATAAAAAGCGGCATGATGAGTATAAGCGATATGAAATGATGAAGGAACATGAACGACGAGAACACCTGAAAACCCTGAATGAGGAGCAGAGGAAGGCGGAGGAGGCCAAATACGAAGAGATGAAGAAGAAGCATAAAGACCACCCAAAGATTAACCATCCGGTGAGTGGACAGGAACCGCTCCGCTCCTCCAGTATAAACCATCACCGCCCCCTCCTCCCTCCAGTATAAACCATCACCACCTCCTCCTCCTCCTCCCTCCAGTATAAACCATCACCGACCCCTCCTCCCTCCAGTATAAACCATCACCGACCCCTCCTCCCTCCAGTATAAACCATCACCACCCCCTCCTCCCTCCAGTATAAACCATCACCACCCCCTCCTCCCTCCAGTATAAACCATCACCGCCCCCTCCTCCCTCCAGTATAAACCATCACCACCTCCTCCTCCTCCTCCCTCCAGTATAAACCATCACCGACCCCTCCTCCCTCCAGTATAAACCATCACCACCCCCTCCTCCCTCCAGTATAAACCATCACCGCCCCCTCCTCCTCCCTCCAGTATAAACCATCACCACCTCCTCCTCCTCCTCCCTCCAGTATAAACCATCACCACCCCCTCCTCCTCCTCCCTCCAGTATAAACCATCACCACCCCCTCCTCCTCCTCCCTCCAGTATAAACCATCACCACCCCCTCCTCCCTCCAGTATAAACCATCACCGCCCCCTCCTCCTCCCTCCAGTATAAACCATCACCACCCCCTCCTCCTCCTCCCTCCAGTATAAACCATCACCACCCCCTCCTCCTCCCTCCAGTATAAACCATCACCACCTCCTCCTCCCTCCAGTATAAACCATCACCACCCCCTCCTCCTCCCTCCAGTATAAACCATCACCACCTCCTCCTCCTCCTCCCTCCAGTATAAACCATCACCACCCCCTCCTCCTCCTCCCTCCAGTATAAACCATCACCCCCTCCTCCTCCTCCCTCCAGTATAAACCATCACCGACCCCTCCTCCCTCCATTATAAACCATCACCACCCCCTCCTCCCTCCAGTATAAACCATCACCGACCCCTCCTCCTCCCTCCAGTATAAACCATCACCACCCCTCCTCCTCCCTCCAGTATAAACCATCACCACCTCCTCCTCCTCCCTCCAGTATAAACCATCACCACCTCCTCCTCCTCCCTCCAGTATAAACCATCACCACCCCCTCCTCCTCCTCCCTCCAGTATAAACCATCACCACCCCCTCCTCCCTCCAGTATAAACCATCACCGACCCCTCCTCCTCCCTCCAGTATAAACCATCACCACCCCCTCCTCCTCCCTCCAGTATAAACCATCACCACCCCCTCCTCCTCCTCCCTCCAGTATAAACCATCACCACCCCCTCCTCCTCCCTCCAGTATAAACCATCACCGCCCCCTCCTCCTCCCTCCAGTATAAACCATCACCACCCCCTCCTCCTCCTCCCTCCAGTATAAACCATCACCACCCCCTCCTCCTCCCTCCAGTATAAACCATCACCCCCTCCTCCTCCCTCCAGTATAAACCATCTCCTCCTCCTCCTCCTCCTCCTCCTCCTCCTCCTCCTCCTCTCTCCAGTATAAACCTTCCTCTGCTCTCTATCTCTCCTCCAGGGCAGTCAGGACCAGCTGAAGGAGGTCTGGCAGGAAACCGATGGTTTGGACCCCAGTGACTTTGACCCAAAGACTTTCTTTATGCTGCACGGTGAGTGGGGGATGGGTCCTGGGCTCGGTCAGGTTTTGGGGGGTTGGGTGTTTGGGGGGGGGGTTGCTGTGAGTCCTCCTGGCAGTGGAAGCCCTTGGGATACAACCATGGATGGACCTCCTGGAAGCCCATGGGAGTTGGTTTAGGAGAGAGTTGGTGATGAACAATTATCAGACGTTGTGTTTGGGGGTTGTAAACGTTCCGCCTCTCCTTCACCTTCCATATATTGAGGCATCAGGCGTGGGGAAGGAGGAAGCGGATACAAGGATGGCGGGTTCTATGATTGTGTATGGCGTCTGTGCCGCCATGTCTGATCGCTTCATTGGCCTGTAGTTGTGTATGACTCCGTCAGTCGTATGGAGGCTCCGCCCACACCACCCACCCAGCAGTGTTCAGTGATCTGTTATGGGGGGGGGTTATATCACATGGGGTTATATCACATGAGGGGGGATTATATCACATGAGGGGGGGTTATATCACATGAGGGGGGGGTTATATCACATGAGGGGGGGTTATATCACATGGTTATATCACAGGGGGCGGGGTTATATCACATGGGGGGGTTATATCACATGAGGGGGGGTTATATCACATGAGGGGGGGTTATATCACATGGTTATATCACAGGGGGCGGGGTTATATCACATGGGGGGGTTATATCACATGAGGGGGGGTTATATCACATGAGGGGGGATTATATCACATGGTTATATCACAGGGGGCGGGGTTATATCACATGGGGGGGTTATATCACGGGGGGGGGGGGGGGTTATATCACATGGAGGAGTTATATCACATGGGGGGGTTATATCACATTGGGGGGATTATATCACATGGGGGGGTTATATCACATGGGGGGTGTGACTCGGTGATGCGGGGTAATAATGTGCGTCTTGTTCCAGATACTAATGGAGACAACTTCTTAGATGAGCAGGAACTGGAGGCTCTCTTCACCAAGGAGGTAAGTGGCCATTCTCATTACCCAGCATGCACCTCTCGGAGAGGGAAGAGAACCGTCCATAGGGTGCAATGCTCTGTCTTCTGTATTACAGCTGGAGAAGGCGTACGACTCGAAGAATGAGGAAGATGACATGGTGGAGATGGAGGAGGAGCGGCTGAAGATGAGAGAACATGTGATGAACGAGGTGACGTCCATCAGGGAATATTATGGGGAAGTTGTGGAATCTTCTCTGACTGCTATAATGGAAAACTTATAGTGACCCTGCCTACCCTCCCCCAAACTAAAATCCCCCCAATAAAGCCCCCCCCCCCCCCCCGGCTCCACCTGCCTACCTACCTGCTTCAATCTCCAAGCCTCTGGCTGCCTCCTTGTTCTCATCTGGTGGGTTGCATCTTCCATCCCCCATAGGGGGGGTTATTGGAAGCAGTTGCAGGACGGTCCTCTGGGTTCAGGTATGTAAGCAGATGGGGAGAGGTACAGTCAGGTCCATAAATATTGGGACATGGACACAATTCTAATCTTTTTGGCTCTATACACCACCACAATGGATTTGAAATGAAATGAAATGAACAAGATGTTCTTTATCTGCAGACTTTCAGCTTTAATTTGAGGGTATTTACATCCAAATCAGGTGAACGGTGTAGGAATTACAACAGTTTGTATATGTGCCTCCCACTTTTTAAGGGACCAAAAGTAATGGGACAGATTAACAATCATCCATCAAACTTTCACTTTTTAATACTTGGTTGCAAATACTTTGCAGTCAATTACATCCTGAAGTCTGGAACACATAGACATCACCAGACGTTGGGTTTCATCCCTGGTGATGCTCTGCCAGGCCTCTACTGCAATTGTCTTCAGTTCCTGCTTGTTCTTGGGGCATTTTCCCTTCAGTTTTGTCTTCAGCAAGTGAAATGCATGCTCAATCGGATTCAGGTCAGGTGATTGACTTGGCCATTGCATAACATTCCACTTCTTTCCCTTTAAAAAACTCTTTGGTTGCTTTCGCAGTATGTTTCGGGTCATTGTCCATCTGCACTGTGAAGCTCCGTCCAATGAGTTCTGAAGCATTTTGTTGAATATGAGCAGATAATATTGTCCGAAACACTTCAGAATTCATCCTGCTGCTTTTGTCAGCAGTCACATCATCAATAAATACAAGAGAACCAATTGCATTGGCAGCCATACATGCCCACGCCATGACACTACCACCACCATGCTTCACTGATGAGGTGGTATGCTTTGGATCATGAGCAGTTCCTTTCCTTCTCCATACTCTTCTCCTCCCATCACTCTGGTACAAGTTGATCTTGGTCTCATCTGTCCATAGGATGTTGTTCCAGAACTGTGAAGGCTTTTTTAGATGTTGTTTGGCAAACTCTAATCTGGCCTTCCTGTTTTTGAGGCTCACCAATGGTTTACATCTTGTGGTGAACCCTCTGTATTCACTCTGGTGAAGTCTTCTCTTGATTGTTGACTTTGACACACATACAACTACCTCCTGGAGAGCGTTCTTCATCTGGCCAACTGTTGTGAAGGGTGTTTTCTTCATCAGGGAAAGAATTCTTCGGTCATCCACCACAGTTGTTTTCCGTGGTCTTCCGGGTCTTTTGGTGTTGCTGAGCTCACCGGTGCGTTCTTTCTTTTTAAGGATGTTCCAAACAGTTGATTTGGCCACACCTAATGTTTCTGCTATCTCTCTGATGGGTTTGTTTTGTTTTTTCAGCCTAATGATGGCTTGCTTCACTGATAGTGACAGCTCTTCAGATCTCATATTGAGAGTTGACAGCAACAGATTCCAAATGCAAATAGCACACTTGAAATGAACTCTGGACCTTTTATCTGCTCCTTGTAAATGGGATAATGAGGGAATAACACACACCTGTCCATGGAACAGCTGAGCAGCCAATTGTCCCATTACTTTTGGTCCCTTAAAAAGTGGAAGGCACATATACAAACTGTTGTAATTCCTACACCGTTCACCTGATTTGGATGTAAATACCCTCAAATTAAAGCTGAGAGTCTGCAGTTAAAGCACATCTTGTTCGTTTCATTTGAAATCCATTATGGTGGTGTATAGAGCCAAAAAGATTAGAATTGTGTCAATGTCCCAATATTTATGGACCTGACTGTCTATTATATGGGGGGAGGGGGGGGTAGTGCCACCTAACATGATTTGGGTTCTTCACACCCAGGCCATGGAAAGGTTGGGTGGCAAGTAAGTTTTTTTATTTTTTTTAATTTGTTTTTAAAGACTCCTTTATTTCAGGGCGGAGTGTCCCGGCACATCATGCTGCACATTAAGGGCCCATTCACACCAGAAAATGCAGAGAGCTGCGTGTTTTTGACTGCATGTTTACATGCGTTTGAAGTGTGCTTGACGCGATCTTGAATGCGTTGCGTTTAGAATTGCTTTTGCAGTGCATTCTTTTTTTTTTTTTTAAATACATTTTTGGACTTGAATTAAATGGGGGTGGGGCGGGTGAAGTGCGTTCCCTGCATTTGTGGTGCGTAAAATACAACACACAGCATTTATTTATTTTAATTGCACGGCAGAGACGTGCACTGCGCCCCCCCCAGGATTACCCGGATTTTGGGAGTTCTATGCAGTTGCAGTTCAGAATGTGTTCATTATGAAAGGGTCCAAACCTGCGTTTTCATTAATTACTTCCCCCGGGATGACCTCCTATGACGTCCTGGACTTGAAGTGGAGATATCGGGATGACGGGTGCAGCTGCAGGCATCATCCACATAGGCAATCTTAAAAACCCTCATAACGTCCCCTGCCGACCTCCGGTGCGTCTCTGGTCTCACCTGTGCGAGAATGTTTTAGAAGCGGACGCATTCCAACCACACATGTGAGGAATCGCCGCAAAGGTCACAGCGAGAGCGATAATTCCAGTGCTAGATCTCCTCTAACTCTAAACTGGAAAAACATTTAAAGCGTCTTCTATGGAGATTTGTAAGTACCAAAGTTTGGCGCCATTCCACGAGTGTGCGCAATTTTCAGGTGTGACATGTTAGGTATCTATGTGGCGTGACGTCATCTTTCACATTATACAAAAATATTTGGGGTAAATATTGTGTCCTTCTTCTTCTTGAAAGTGTAAAAAATTGCTGCGCAAATACCATGTGATGTAAAAAAAAAAAAAAAAAATACGACTGAAATCTTATTCCCCGGGGTCTCTGCTAATAAATAAAGCGCAGGTAGGTAGGTAGAGGGGCGCAGGTAGGTAGGTAGAGGGGCGCAGGTAGGTAGGTAGAGGGCTACCATAGGGGCCTCTTGGTGATCAGTGCAAAGTCCACCTCACCCTGAGACACATCGGCTCATCAATGTATCTGAACTGTTTAAGTTGTCTTAGTAACCAGCAGATTTTTCCTTCTGTCTGATTGGTTGAATGTGATTGGTTGTTATGGGAGATGAGTGCAGTGTGCGGATCCCTGTGATAGTCGTGTCTGGTGTCTTCTCCAGGTGGATGTGAATAAAGATCGGCTGCTCGATCTGCAGGAATTCTTGGCAGCAACACAGAAGAAGGAATTCCTGGAGCCGGACGGATGGGAGGTAATAAAACGGGAGCAATAAATAGAGACGTGACACTGGTGTCTGTACACCGCCCCGCCCTGTGTCCTCACATCCCCTCTCTGCCCCGCCCTGTGTCCGCATATCACCTCTCTGCCCCGCCCTGTGTCTGCACGTCCTCTCTCTGCCCCGCCCTGTGTCTGCACGTCCTCTCTCTGCCCCGCCCTGTGTCCGCACGTCCCCTCTCTGCCCCGCCCTGTGTCCGCACGTCCCCTCTCTGCCCCGCCCTGTGTCCGCACGTCCCCTCTCTGCCCCGCCCTGTGTCCGCACGTCCCCTCTCTGCCCCGCCCTGTGTCCGCACGTCCCCTCTCTGCCCCGCCCTGTGTCCGCACGTCCCCTCTCTGCCCCGCCCTGTGTCCGCACGTCCCCTCTCTGCCCCACCCTGTGTCCGCACGTCCCCTCTCTGCCCCGCCCTGTGTCCGCACGTCCCCTCTCTGCCCCGCCCTGTGTCCGCACGTCCCCTCTCTGCCCCACCCTGTGTCCGCACATCCCCTCTCTGCCCCGCCCTGTGTCCACACGTCCCCTCTCTGCCCCGCCCTGTGTCCGCACGTCCCCTCTCTGCCCCGCCCTGTGTCCGCACGTCCCCTCTCTGCCCCGCCCTGTGTTCACACATCTCCTCTCTGCCCCGCCCTGTGTCCGCACATCCCCTCTCTGCCCCGCCCTGTGTCCGCACGTCCCCTCTCTGCCCCGCCCTGTGTCCGCACGTCCCCTCTCTGCCCCGCCCTGTGTCCGCACGTCCCCTCTCTGCCCCGCCCTGTGTCCGCACGTCCCCTCTCTGCCCCGCCCTGTGTCCGCACGTCCCCTCTCTGCCCCGCCCTGTGTCCGCACATCCCCTCTCTGCCCCGCCCTGTGTCCGCACGTCCCCTCTCTGCCCCGCCCTGTGTCCGCACGTCCCCTCTCTGCCCCGCCCTGTGTCCGCACGTCCCCTCTCTGCCCCGCCCTGTGTCCGCACGTCCCCTCTCTGCCCCGCCCTGTGTCCGCACGTCCTCTCTCTGCCCCGCCCTGTGTTCACATATCCCCCTCTCTGCCCCGCCCTGTGTCCGCACGTCCCCTCTCTGTCCCGCCCTGTGTTCACATATCCCCCTCTCTGCCCCGCCCTGTGTCCGCACGTCCCCTCTCTGTCCCGCCCTGTGTCCGCACATCTGTTACCCTCCCTACCCCATGTCCACACCTCCGCCCCCCCCCTCATGTCCACACATCTCCCCAAACCAAACCCTCCCCTCCCTGTGTCTGCCCCCATCTGTACCCCCCCCATGACCACACATTACCCCAAACCAAACCTCCACATAATATGTATAAAAATATAATCTCCTAAAATAAGTGATGTGCAAACTGTTGGTGCGATATAAATCCTTTATAATTACTATTATTATTCTCAAAAGAAATTTATACTACAAGAAGATCCTTCAATGAATGAAGTGTAATGGCGGGTAGTGGTCAGTAGATGGCAGCACCTTCCTGACTCTGGTGTCCTCCATTCATTCACAGATTCCGTTCACGCTGGAGGTCTGATCATCACACGTTTCCCCAAACCCTCCCCCTCCCCGTGTGTGCACATCTGTCCCCACCCCCCAACCCAAACCCTCCCCCTCCCCGTGTGTGCACATCTGTCCCCAACCCAAACCCTCCCCATGTGTGCACATCTGTCCTCCCAACCCCCCCAATGGCCACACATCTCCCCTCCCCGTGTGTGCACACCTGGTCCCCCCCCCCCCCCCCCCCCCCCGTCATGTCCACATATCTCCCCAACCCTCCCCCTCCCCGTGTGTGCACACCTGGTCCCCCCCCCCCCCCCCCCGTCATGTCCACATATCTCCCCAACCCAAACCCTCCCCCTGTCTGCACTTCTGTCCTCGATGTCATGACAATTGTGTAATACTGTACCCATATGACATTTGTGTCTTCTTTTTTTTTTTTTTTTTTGAGACCGATAGAGCTTTCTTTTAATGGTATTTAATCATCATTGATTTATTTTTTTTATTTATTGCTAAACAAATGAAAAAAGACCGATCATTTTTTGGGGAAAAAACCCTTTTTCTTCGTTTCTGTTTATAAAACAAAACTTGCTGAAAGCTCTGCCAATGATTTCTCAAGGAGCTCCTCTACAAGTGAAGCCCGTGTGAAACCAGCCCAAAGCTTTTCTATCTGATCACATGTATAGAAAATATATAAAATGTTTCACGAGACACAATTACATAAAATATTTATTTATAATATATATATTATCACATGACCACAAAGCTCCGGCTCACTCCCTTTCCTCTGTGTCTGGTGTGACTTTATGAACACCACCACCTCGGAGAGGCCATAACATCGGTGGAATAACCGGCTGTGCCGGATTCTGTATCGGCTCTCCATATCATAAGCAGCATAGTGGAAAAATGTCTGCAGGGAATGTCAGAGGAATGTGGATGGGACCAGATTGTTGTTGTGAAGCCTCCTCTCTCCCCTCCTCTCCCCTCTCCTTTCCCCGCTCCTCTCCTTCTCTCCTCTCCTCTCCTTCTCTCCTCTCCTCTCCTTCTCTCCTCTCCTCTCCTCTCCTCTCCTCTCCTTCTCTCCTCTCCTTCCCTCCTCTCCCCTTCTCTCCTCTCCTTCTCCGTCTCTCTTCTCCTTCTCCGTCTCTCCTCTCCCCTCCTCTCCTTCTCTGTCTCTCCTCTCCCCTCCTCTCCTTCTCCGTCTCTCCTCTCCTCTCCTCTCCTCTCCTCTCTTCTCTCCTCTCCTTCCCTCCTCTCCCTTCTCTCCTCTCCCCTTTTCTCCTCTGCTCTCCTTCTCCGTCTCTCTTCTCCTTCTCCGTCTCTCCTCTCCCCTCCTCTCCTTCTCCGTCTCTCCTCCCCTCCCCGCTCCTCTCCTTCTCCCCCCTCCCCTCCTCTCCCCTCCTCTCCTTCTCCGTCTCTCCTCCCCTCCCCGCTCCTCTCCTTCTCCCCCCTCCCCTCCTCTCCTCTCCTCTCCTTCCCTCCTCTCCTCTCCTTCTCTGTCTCTCCTCTCCTCTCCTCTCTCCTCCTCTCCTCTCCTCTCCCCTCTCCCCTCTCCCCTCTCCCCTCTCCCCTCTCCCCTCTCCCTTCTCCCCTCTCCTCTCCTTCTCCCCTCTCCTCTCCTTCTCCTCTCTCCTCTCCTCTCCTTCTCCCTCTCCTCTCTCTCCTCTCCTCTCCTTCTCCCCTCTCCCCTTCTCTCCTCTAAGTGTCCTTTGAGCTTCTCCAGCTCCTTTTTATTGCTTGGCATGGAGTGCACAGCTCCTGTTACAGATTAAGATAGTACAAGGACACAGATATGGTGATAAATATATTGAAGGATTTTTAAATACAAACAGTAGAATGCAAATGTTTTGTGTCACTTGTAGAAAAAAAAAAGCTAAGAAGTGCAGATGCTTCAAATTCCTTCAACTACTAGTTTGAACTTGTCTAATCACGACCTACAAAAAACGTAAAAAATAAATTGGATTGATATTTGATGTCCATCCTTTGCCTTGTAGACGGTGTCGGCTTTCCCCGGTACACAGCCGCACAGTGCAGTATTTTTCAGGCATTTGGTCCGTTGTTCAGTTTACAATTATACCAAACCGGATCATCAACCAGATAACATGGAGGGTAAAATACGATCACTGAGTCAAACTGGATCCGAGATTTAGGAGGAATGGGACTGGGTGAGGAGAAGCCAAATTCTGCTAACAGGTTAAAGGTCACTGAAGACAGTTCAATGTAGAACATCTTACACAATGGCAAAACTGAGCAAAACCACATGGGGGGTCTTACTGCATCAACAGGGTCCTTCACAGGCTGAAATGTCCACAAAGACCGGTAATTTAACCTGTGCTGTCCAAGATCTTCTGCAGAAGCTGAAATCACAGCGTTTAACCAAGGAACCTTCGTGGAAAGGATCAAAGACACACCATGCTGACTTCTTTAGCAAGTAGAAGACGTCTAGTGACACTATTAGCTCAGACTTTGCATAAACCACCTGGCTCCAGGTACAGCAATCTACAGTCTGGAGAAGTCTGGAGAAGTCTTCTTAGGCCGTGTACACACGACTGGACTTTTCGACAGCAAAGGTCCGACGGAACAAATCTGACCTTTTCTGTCGAAAAATCTGCCGGACTTTTGAAATAGAACATGTTTCAAATCTTTCCGACAGATTCGAGTCCTATCGAAAAATCAGTTTGTCTGTATGCTAGTCCGACGTACGAAAAACGACGCTAGGGCAGCTATTGGCTACTGGCTATGAACTTCCTTATTCTATTCCGGTCGCACGTCATCCCGTTCGAATCAGTCGGACTTTAGTGTGATCGTGTGTAGGCAAGTCCATTTCGTTGGAACTCCATCGGAACATCCTTTGGAGTTCAGTCCGTCAAAGTCTGCTCACGTGTACGCGGCATTAGAGGTCTTCGTAGAAGACTTGGGCCTAAAAATCCATACCTCCAGCATGATTGGGCTGTGCATGAAAACTGGGGTCCTTAAAACTGGTGTCAGGTTCTCTGGACTGATGAGTCAAAATTTGAAATATTTGACCAGAATAGTAGGCAGTTTGCCAAACTGTGTCTGCAGCCAACTGTGAAGCATGGGGGAGGTTCCTTGCAGGTTTGGGGCTGCATTTCTGCAAGAGTTGGGGATTTAGTCAGGATCATTGGTGTCCTCCTCCATGCTGAGAAATCCAGCGGATATTTATTAATCATGCCAAACCATTAGGGAGGCATGTGATTGGCACCAATGACCCCCCCCCCCCTCACAGAGCCCAGATCTTTCAAAGAGATGGTATGACCCCCACAGAGCCCCGATCTTTGGAAAAGATGGTTACGACCCCCACAGAGCCCCGATCTTTGAAGGAGATGGTACGATCCCCCCCACAGAGCCCTGAACTTTGGAAGAGATGGTACGACCCCCCCATCTTTTGAAGAGATGGTACGGCCCCCACAGAGCCCCCATCTTTTGAAGAGATGGTACGGCCCCCACAGAGCCCCCATCTTTAGAAGAGATGGTACGGCCCCCACAGAGCCCCCATCTTTAGAAGAGATGGTACGGCCCCCACAGAGCCCTGATCTTTAGAAGAGATGGTACGATCCCCACAGAGCCACGATCTTTAGCAGAGATGGTACGACCCCCACAGAGCCCTGATCTCTAACTAAAGGAGGTGGCATAAATCTGCAGAACCATACACTGCTAGACAAGTCACCCAGGAGGAAGTGGGGGAGGCCTGCTAGAGACCCCGTCATATAGGTTGTGGGGGGCAGTGATAGGCTGCTAGGAGCCCCGTCATATAGGTTGTTGGGGGCAGTGATAGGCTGCTAGGAGCCCCGTCATATAGGTTGTGGGGGGCAGTGATAGGCTGCTAGGAGCCCCGTCATATAGGTTGTGGGGGGCAGTGATTGTTGGGATGCTCCTTTTTACCTATAACTTCTAGTCCTGACTATTCCTTATTATTATCATCTAATTACCTTTATTTCCGGCATCTCTCCATTATTCACACCCAAATCTGTGCAGGGAACATCGTTACAAACGTGACACAACACAGATTGATTACACATTGTTCCTTTATTTTTGGCTTGTACAGGATCTTAAATACACAGGATGAGACGGGCGATTTCCATCGTTTTCCACCAATAGGGGTTCAAATGACGTTTCCTTTACTTATTCAATTAACCATTTATAATGATACATATATTTAGAATGTTTTACATCTCTGTAGCTTAGCAAACTATTATGTCCCTTATAATATATAAAACCCTCGTGGTTTCCTCTACGTGTCACGGAGGCGCAGAACGGCGAGATGTAAACAAGGCATTTCCCCCGTTCTACCTTGTGACATGACAGATCTACTTCTCTCTGTCTTCGGGAGCAGTGATCTCTGTCATGTCAGTGGTAGCCCATCCCCCGTTAGAATCACTCCCTAGGACACACTTACCTCTTTGATCGCCTCCTAGTGTTTAACCCCTTCCCTACCAGTGTCATTTACACAGAGTTGTTAGTGGAGCCAGTGACTGGCTCCTAGGGACCCCATCTTCTAGAGTTGTTAAGAGCCAGTCACTGCCCCCCCTAACAACTCTAGAAGATGGGGTCCCTAAGAGCCAGTCACTGCCCCCCCTAGGGACCCCATCTTCTAGAGTTGTTAGGGGGGGCAGTGACTGGCTCCTAGGGACCCCATCTTCTAGAGTTGTTAGGGGGGGGCAGTGACTGGCTCCTAGGGACCCCATCTTCTAGAGTTGTTAGGGGGGGCAGTGACTGGCTCCTAGGGACCCCATCTTCTAGAGTTGTTAGGGGGGGCAGTGACTGGCTCATAGGGACCCCATCTTCTAGAGTTGTTAGGGGGGGCAGTGACTGGCTCTTAGGGACCCCATCTTCTAGAGTTGTTAGGGGGGGCAGGGACTGGCTCTTAGGGACCCCATCTTCTAGAGTTGTTAGGGGGGGCAGTGACTCGCTCTTAGGGACCCCATCTTCTGGAGTTGGGGGGGGGGGGGGGGGCAGTGACTGGCTCTTAGGGACTCCATCTTCTAGAGTTGTTAGGGGGGGCAGTGACTGGCTCCTAGGGACCCCATCTTCTGGAGTTGTTGGGGGGGGGGGGGGGGGGGGGCAGTGACTGGCTCTTAGGGACCCCATCTTCTAGAGTTGTTAGGGGGGGGCAGTGGCTGGCTCCTAGGGACTCCATCTTCTCGAGTTGTTAGGGGGGGCAGTGACTGGCTCCTAGGGACTCCATCTTCTAGAGTTGTTAGGGGGGGCAGTGACTGGCTCTTAGGGACCCCATCTTCTAGAGTTGTTAGGGGGGGCAGTGACTCGCTCTTAGGGACCCCATCTTCTGGAGTTGGGGGGGGGGGGGGGGGGCAGTGACTGGCTCTTAGGGACTCCATCTTCTAGAGTTGTTAGGGGGGGCAGTGACTGGCTCCTAGGGACCCCATCTTCTGGAGTTGTTGGGGGGGGGGGGGGGGCAGTGACTGGCTCTTAGGGACCCCATCTTCTAGAGTTGTTAGGGGGGGGCAGTGGCTGGCTCCTAGGGACCCCATCTTCTAGAGTTGTTAGGGGGGGCAGTGACTGGCTCCTAGGGACCCCATCTTCTAGAGTTGTTAGGGGGGGCAGTGACTGGCTCCTAGGGACCCCATCTTCTAGAGTTGTTAGGGGGGGCAGTGACTGGCTCCTAGGGACCCCATCTTCTAGCGTTGTTAGGGGGGGCAGTGACTGGCTCCTAGGGACCCCATCTTCTAGAGTTGTTAGGGGTAGCAGTGACTGGCTCCTAGGGACCCCATCTTCTAGCGTTGTTAGGGGGGGCAGTGACTGGCTCCTAGGGACCCCATCTTCTAGAGTTGTTAGGGGTAGCAGTGACTGGCTCCTAGGGACCCCATCTTCTAGCGTTGTTAGGGGGGCAGTGACTAGCTGCTGGGCATGCTATCATATAGGTTATGAGGGGGGAGTCAAATTGTTAGAGACAAAGTTACACCAAAACATAACTTTATTGTTCATTGTTCCCAGTCTGGAGGGGGGGGGGGCGGTATCTGCACGGCCTGGACTCGTCATATTATTGCAGCTGACAGACTTATTCTTGTTGCTAGCGCTGGGTGACGGGACAGGATGACATCTGATAGGACTTCTATTTCTGTCCACTGGCTCAACTGTGACTCCCAGCTGACTAATGAGAAGTTTGAGCTATATCTGCCCCCCGTCCTGGTCGGGGGGGAGGTGGAGGTCTCCTGTTTTGCACGCTCAGTATACTCTGTGGTTCTGAGTGTCCTCTCTTCTTCTCAAGGTCACACATTGGAAGATCTCCCCAATAACCCCCTTTATTTAGGGACACCTTTGTCACGTATCTCTGTTCTAGTCATCTCTATTAATCAGATATAAAATAAAGTCCGGGTGTCGATGGGCTTTTATTTCTTTGCTTCCCATGCAAGTCTAATGCCGCTTACACACGGTCGGACTTTTCGTCTACAAAAGTCCGACGGACCCCGACGGACTAAAGCTGGCTGACAATCCGATCGTGTGTGGGCTTCCCCGGACTTTCAGCGGACTTTTCCAGCCGCAAATCTGACGGACTTTAGATTTGGAACTTACTTCAAATCTTTACGTCGTAACTACGCCGGACCCAGAAATCCGCTTGTCTGTATGCTAGTTCGGCGGGCAAAAACCCACGCTAGGGCAGCTATTGGCTACTGGCTATCAACTTCCTTATTTTAGTCCGGTGTACGTCATCACGTACGAATCCGTCGGACTTTTGTGTGATCGTATGTAGGCAAGTCCGTTCATTAGAAAGTCTACCGCAAGTCCGCCAAAAGTCTGTTGAAAGTCTGTCGGACAGGCTGTCAGATTTTGTAGAGGAAAAGTCAGACCGTGTGTACGCGGCATAAGCCCTGCAACCTTCTTGATGCAGATCAATGGGGGTTGAATGTTCCTACCAATGAATTCTGAATCCTCTCCAAGTGATGTCCAACTAACGCTATCAACCCAACCTCCAATCCCAACCCCCCAATGGTCCTGTAACCCTCTCTGTTCCCCCCTCCAGTGACAATATAAGAACAGATTTCAGGTCCTTGTCCTGGCTTGTAGAAAAACCTGTTTCTGCTGTTTTGAAGAAAAACCAAAAGAATGAAAAAAATATTTGGGCGCATTGTCCTGGACTGTTCCTGTGTACAGAGTATATTCTATAGATGTGACCAGTCTGGTGATTGGGGTAGGGATGAGTCTGGTGTGGTGACATTGATAATCATTGGTATGTTGATTGGCGTGGTGATTGGTATGGTGATTGGTATGTTGATTGGGGTGGGGACCAATCTGGTGACCAGTGTGGTGACTGGTATGGTGATTGGTATGTTGATTGGGGTGGGGACCAATCTGGTGACCAGTGTGGTGATTGGTATGGTGATTGGTATGTTGATTGGGGTGGGGACCAATCTGGTGACCAGTGTGGTGACTGGTGTGGTGATTGGTATGTTGATTGGGGTGGGGACCAGTCTGGTAATCAGTGTGTTGATTTGATGTGGCAACCATGGTGATTGGTATGGTGAAAAGTGTGGTGACCATTGTGTTGATTGATATGGTAACTAGTCTGGTGGCCATGGTGTCGATTGGTATGGTAACCATGGTGACTGGTATGGTGATCGGTGTGATCAGTCTGGTGGCCATGGTGTTGACTGGTATGGTGATCGGTGTGATGACCATTATGGTGATTGGTATGGTGACCAGTGTGGTGATTGGTATGGTGACCATTATGGTGATTGGTATGGTGACCAGTGTGGTGATTGGTATGGTGACCATTATGGTGATTGGTATGGTGACCAGTGTGGTGACTGGTATGTCCTCCTCTCTGGCAGATGCAGGAAGAGCAGCCATACACGGAGGAGGAGCTGCTGGAGTTTGAGAGGCACATCAGTCAGACGGAAGATGATTTGAAGCGGAAGAAAGAGGATTTGGACAGACAGCAGGAGGAACTGGAGAAGCAACAGCAGCACATCCAAGCCCAACGACAGGAGCTGCAGCAGGTAATAGTGCCCCCCCCCCTACTGATTTGATTAACCCGGCCAGATAGGGGGGACATCCCTCTATTGAGGCCTTGGATGATGATCGATCAGTGAAACGTGTCCCACCCATCACACATGGCTGTACCAACCACTCCATACAATGTTCAGTAAGGACTGTTTGTGCTGCCCTGTCACATGGTCAGATTTTGTACCACATAAGGACTGACTGATGGCTTCAGACAAGACGGACAGTTCTTATTTCCCGCCACTTGTGATATGAATTGTATTGTCTGTCTATATAAATCTATATAAATCTGCTTACTGATCTGTCCCCGGCTGCAGGTGGTACAGCAGATGGAGCAGAAGAAACAGCAGCAATCTCTTCCCTCGTCTATCCCAGAACCTGGATCGCAATACCAGCCAGGTAATGTCCATCATCATCCATCCCGAGAGAGTGCGGAGGAGAGGCCACACGTCATAGGAGTACCAAGAATTCATATTCTGTCATCAGACCTATACATACAATGCTACTCTGTACACCCACTGTGCCCATTATGAGGGGTTCCCACCATCCCTGTGCTGAGTTCCCGGGTCTGTACACCCACTGTGCCCATTATGAGGGGTTCCCACCATCCCTGTGCTGAGTTCCCGGGTCTGTACACCCGCTGTGCCCATTATGAGGGGTTCCCACCATCCCTGTGCTGAGTTCCCGGGTCTGTACACCCGCTGTGCCCATTATGAGGGGTTCCCACCATCCCTGTGCTGAGTTCCCGGGTCTGTACACCCACTGTGCCCATTATGAGGGGTTCCCACCATCCCTGTGCTGAGTTCCCGGGTCTGTACACCCGCTGTGCCCATTATGAGGGGTTCCCACCATCCCTGTGCTGAGTTCCTGGGTCTGTACACCCGCTGTGCCCATTATGAGGGGTTCCAACCATCCCTGTGCTGAGTTCCCGGGTCTGTACACCCGCTGTGCCCATTATGAGGGGTTCCCACCATCCCTGTGCTGAGTTCCCGGGTCTGTACACCCGCTGTGCCCATTATGAGGGGTTCCCACCATCCCTGTGCTGAGTTCCTGGGTCTGTACACCCGCTGTGCCCATTATGAGGGGTTCTCACCATCCCTGTGCTGAGTTCCCGGGTCTGTACACCCGCTGTGCCCATTATGAGGGGTTCCCACCATCCCTGTGCTGAGTTCCCAGGTCTGTACATCCGCTGTGCCCATTATGAGGGGTTCCCACCATCCCTGTGCTGAGTTCCCGGGTCTGTACACCCGCTGTGCCCATTATGAGGGGTTCCCACCATCCCTGTGCTGAGTTCCCGGGTCTGTACACCCGCTGTGCCCATTATGAGGGGTTCCCACCCTCCCTGTGCTGAGTTCCCGGGTCTGTACATCCGCTGTGCCCATTATGAGGGGTTCCCACCATCCCTGTGCTGAGTTCCCGGGTCTGTACACCCGCTGTGCCCATTATGAGGGGTTCCCACCATCCCTGTGCTGAGTTCCCGGGTCTGTACACCCGCTGTGCCCATTATGAGGGGTTCCCACCATCCCTGTGCTGAGTTCCTGGGTCTGTACACCCGCTGTGCCCATTATGAGGGGTTCTCACCATCCCTGTGCTGAGTTCCCGGGTCTGTACACCCGCTGTGCCCATTATGAGGGGTTCCCACCATCCCTGTGCTGAGTTCCCGGGTCTGTACACCCGCTGTGCCCATTATGAGGGGTTCCCACCCTCCCTGTGCTGAGTTCCCGGGTCTGTACATCCGCTGTGCCCATTATGAGGGGTTCCCACCATCCCTGTGCTGAGTTCCCGGGTCTGTACACCCGCTGTGCCCATTATGAGGGGTTCCCACCATCCCTGTGCTGAGTTCCCGGGTCTGTACACCCGCTGTGCCCATTATGAGGGGTTCCCACCATCCCTGTGCTGAGTTCCTGGGTCTGTACACCCGCTGTGCCCATTATGAGGGGTTCTCACCATCCCTGTACTGAGTTCCCGGGTCTGTACACCTTCTGTGCCCATTATGAGGAGTTCCCACCATCCCTGTGCTGAGTTCCCGGGTCTGTACACCCGCTGTGCCCATTATGAGGGGTTCTCACCATCCCTGTGCCGGTATTGGGTGGCTCTCTATTATCCCATTGATAAGATTCTCTCATTATTTTCAGCTGTGGACCATGCAGGCCATTTAGGAGCCGGGAAGCCACTGCCACCGGGGCATTTACCTGAAGCCGTAGTTCCACACAGCCAGTCCGCCCCTTGACGTAGAGATCTGTCACCGATCCGAGTTAAAAACTACTGCAGAGCCTGTGTGATCAGCTCCTGGTGACATCACCTGCCTGAGCACTGCACTCACCCAGGACCAACATCCGCCCCCCGAGGACCAACATCCGCCCCCCGAGGACCAACACTACCAATAAAATCAGATTATTTTCTCTCTAAGGCTCTGCACTGAGTGTTTACTGCAATGCTGGGGAGGGAGCAATCCACCTCATCACTGGGGGAGATGTTTTATTGCAGCGTTGGGGTGCCCTCAGGAAGTGTGTGTGGGGGGCATCATTGGAGAGATCAATGGGGAAGATTTTGTATTGCAGTGTTGGGGTGTCATAGTTGGGACTCAGGAAGTGGGGGGGGGACATCATTGGAGGGATCAGTGGGGAAGATGTTGTATTGCAGTGTTGGGGTGCCATAGTGGTACTCGGGAAGTGGGGGGGGGGGGGGGCACATCATCGGTGGGATCAGTGGGGAACATGTGTTGGGGTGCCATAGTGGGACTCAGGAAGTGGGGTGGTGATCTTTGGAGGGATCAGTGGGGAACGTGTTGTATTTCAGTGTTGGGGTGCCATAATGGGACTCAGGAAGTGTGTGGGGGGGGCATCATTGGAGGGATCAGTGGGGAAGATGTTGTATTGCAGTGTTGGGGTGCCATAGTGGTACTCGGGAAGTGGGGGGGGGGGGGGGGCACATCATCGGTGGGATCAGTGGGGAACATGTGTTGGGGTGCCATAGTGGGACTCAGGAAGTGGGGTGGTGATCTTTGGAGGGATCAGTGGGGAACGTGTTGTATTTCAGTGTTGGGGTGCCATAATGGGACTCAGGAAGTGTGTGGGGGGGGCATCATTGGAGGGATCAGTGGGGAAGATGTTGTATTGCAGTGTTGGGGTGCCATAGTGGTACTCGGGAAGTGGGGGGGGGGGCACATCATCGGTGGGATCAGTGGGGAACATGTGTTGGGGTGCCATAGTGGGACTCAGGAAGTGGGGTGGTGATCTTTGGAGGGATCAGTAGGCAACATGTGTTGTATTGCAGTGTTGGGGTGCCATAATGGGACTCAGGATGTGTGTGGGGGAGGGGGGGACATCATTGGAGGTATCAGTGGGGAACATGTGTTGTATTGCAGTGTTGGGGTGCCATAGTGTGCTCAGGAAGTGGGGGGGACATCATCGGAGGGATCAGTGGGGAACATGTGTTGTATTGCAGTGTTGGGGTGCCATAGTGGGACTCAGGATGTGTGTGGGGGAGGGAGGGACATCATCGGAGGGATCAGTGGGGAAGATGTATTGCAGTGTTGGGGTGCCTTGATTTGGGAAGGGTTGGGGGGTACAGCGGAGAACTTCATTGGAGTCTTGCAGTGATTACTGTAACCTCACAATAATCTTGGTTCCTCTTTTCTGAGAACCGGTCTTCTCCTCCACTCATGGTGCTGTGTCTTGTACTTCCTCTTCCGGTATTTGGCCAATAAGGTCCTCATTGCTCCAATCGCTATACATTGTGTGATGTTGTGTTTGGAGGATTTCTATACATCACCTTCCCTGTTACCTTCTATGAGGAATACGTCGGTGTTGCCATTGGTGGGAGGAAGGTCCAGGCCGGCCGGTCCGGCACGGATGAGAAGGGAGTGGAGGAGGGGACTGGTTTCTGTATTGCCATGGAGAGGAACAATCTCCTGGTATTTACAGAGTTCAAAAACTCAAACTGAATTTCACACAATACTGAACCAGTTTCTACCTAGAGAGTGATAAATGAAACCTCCTTCAGATAGTTGATGGTGGACTCCACACTGGAGACACATTTCTTCATGGCACCTCACCCTTCCCAACAGATCCCTTCATGCTCCGTTCACACACAGGTGGTTTAAATTGCGGGCGAAATCGCAGCGATTTCTAAACGCACTGTTAAAATGTCAAATCGCGTGTTCAGGAGCTATTCATTTCATTGGCACCTAAAAAAATGCAGTGTGATTCTGCCGCGCCCAAAAAAGGTCCCGGAATCTCCTTTTGGGCGACACACGTTTGCGCGGTTTGGTTTGTGCGATTTCCTGCGTGATTTGTCGCACAACAATCCATGGCAGAATCGCACCACATTTTTAGGTGCCGTTGAAATGAAGGGCACCTGAACACGCTGATGTGCGATTTGACATTATAACAGCGCGTTTTGAAATTGTGGGGAGAATCGCGGCGATTCCGCCCACGATTCAAAAACACCTACGGAGCCTAATGGCCCGTACACACGATCCGAATATCGCACGACTTTTTTCGCTTAATAGTCGCAAGTAGAAATTGAATAGGTTACTAAAGTCACGAAAATTCTCGTACGACAGAAAACAAAAAAGGGAAGTGACGTCACGTGTTGTAATGTATTTGTATTTTCGGACGACAACTGTACTGACTAAACGAAAATCGTGCGATCTGGTATCGTACGAGGACAATTTTCCTGCTTGTCCGATCGAAAAATATTAGATGAATTGTCGTGATCAGCTCCTGAAAGCTCTGTACTAACGATCTGATTATCGTACGATCTCGTTAAAAGCGGTATTTTCCGGCCGATTTTTGGATCGCGTGTATGGGCCATAAGGCCTGGCTCACACCTGTGCAATTTTGTTTTTGATCCGTTTCTGCAGTGCTTTTTGTGGTGCGTTTTGGGATTTTACAAATGCATTTTTTACGTGAATTTTTTTGTTGTGTTTTGCATTTTTATGCTTTTATTTTTTTGGTCAATTTGTTGTTGGGCAGATGAACCCTTTGCCCTCCAGAAGATTTACCCCCCTTCCTGACCAGGATGTTTTTTGCGATCCAGCACTGCATTACTTTGACAAGTGCGCGGTCGTGCGACGTTGTACCCCAATAAAGTTGATGTCCTTTTTTCCCCACAAATAGAGATTTCTTTTGGTGGTATTTGATCACCTCTGCGGTTTTTATTTTTTGCGCTATGAACAAAAAAATAGCGACAATTTAGAAAAAAACAAAAAAAACAAACAATATTTTTTATTTTCTGCTACATGACATCCAATTAAATAAAAAAAATCTAATTTCTTCATCAATTTAGGCCAGTGATGGCGAACCTTGGCACCCCAGATGTTTCAGAACTACATTTCCCATGATGCTCAGGCACTCTGCAGTGTAGTGGAGCACCATGGGAGCTGTAGTTCCAAAACATCTGGGGCTGCCGAGGTTCACCATCACTGATTTAGGCCAATATGTATTCTGCTAGTGAAAAAATAATCCCAATAAGCGTATATTGATTGGTTTGCACAAAAGTTATCGTGTCTACAAACTACGGGATTTTTTTTTTTTTTTTTTACTAGTAATGGCGGCGATCAGCGACTTATAGCGGGACTGCGATATTGCGGCGGACAGTCAGGACACTAAGTGACACTTTATGGAGAGCAGTGACACTAATACAGTACTGCGATCAGTGCTAAAAATATGCACTGTCACTGTACTAATGACACAGACTGGGAAGGGGGTTAACATCAGGGGCGATCAAAGGGTTAACTGTGTGCCTAGCCAGTGTTTTCCTACAGTGTGGGGGGGAGGGGCTTTCACTAGGGGAAGAGATTGACCCATGTTCTTGCTTTGTAGAAACACAGAATCCATGCCTTCCCTACTGACAGAACAGCGATCCTCCTTGTTTTTATATAGGCAGATCGGCGGCTCCCCGCCAAATGATCGGTTGGTGCCGGCAGACATCAAGTCTGTGGTACCCGCAGATCAGCTCCGGCTGTGTCTAATCATAGCGGGTCGCCGGTGGTGCCCATGCGCGCCCCAGACCCGGAAGTGTCGGATCACGTTCCAGGTACTTGACCTGGCGCAAAGCGGCCGCCCTGACGCATTATATGTACGGTGGGCGGTCGCAAAGTGGTTAAAAAAGGCGAAACGTGACAAAATCAAAAAAACAAACTGCGGAAAAGTGGCCTCCATTGAACAAAAAAAACGCACCATTTTGCATTTAAAAAACATTTCTGACTCTTTCCAAAAACGCAGCGGCTGAAAAAAAAAAAAAAAAAAACGCACAGATGTGAACGTGTCCAATAGGAAACCAGGTTCCATGGACTGTAGCGAGTTTCTTCAAAAAGCACTAAATGATGCTTCGGTGTGAACCGAGGTTAAGGACGTCTCTGCTCTGACACCGGAATACCGCGCCAATTGTGATCTACAACCGTCCATCTTTTATTATCACCGCTGGACTCGTTCACCGGAGATCTCGGAGCTCCACACTGGAAGAGAGACGATTATACCGATCACCTCTCATCACTCTGACTACAAGTTTTATATCCGGATAATAGAAGGTCCCAACTTCCCTCCTCTTCTGGAGACACAAGGCAGCTGAGGTCCCTCTCCGTATCTTCTGGTCCTACTAGGAGGGTTGGTGGACTCACCAAGAAACTGCCACGGGGAGGACCCAGCAGACGACCTTCTTCTCCTCCTGATCCAGGAACTGATAGTCCTGATCCACCTAAACGTGTCTCCAACCCATGGAAGGAGGAACCCTCCGACTCTCAGCCTCTGATTTCCCACAATTCATACCATTAGAGCCTCTTGAACACGGAGGTCATCATTTAATGACGTTTATACAAAGTACGGGGCTGGCAGATATAGAAACGCATTGCCTGGAATTCATAGAGACTGGAACAGTCAGATGTCTCCAAAGTGTCTCCCAAGTGTTCTAGTCGTGGTGAAGAATGCGCCAAATTCATCTACAGCTTGTACTGGAATTTGGCACATTCTGCCCCACTCATAGAACACATGGGAGACATAGGAGGTGAAAAAAGACACAAGTCCATCAAGTCCAACCTACCAAGTCCACTTTTGCTAAGGCTGGGCTCACACTATTGGGAATTGGATGTGGGTCCCCCCCCACATTCAACGCACCACAATGTAGAAGCTGTGCATTTTAGAACTACTTGAATTAGGTGGACGAGTTGCTGTCAGAACTAAAAGTGTGGCAGATGCTTCATGAGTTTAATACGTTAATAAGAGGGATTAGAACCAGAAAAGTGGTTCGGCATCTTCATTAAATCCCCCCCCCCCCCCCCCCCAATATGTGGGGGAATAAAGACCTCCAATATATACACACGTACATTTCCTCTTCATCCTCTTCCAGCTGTGTGCAATGTGTGTGTTCTATGGGGTTGAGATCAGGACTCTATGCAGGCCAGTCAAGTTCCTCCACCCCAAACTCACTCATCCATGTCTTTATGGACCTTGCTCTGTACACTGGTGGGCAGTCATGTTGGAACAGGAAGGGGCCGTCCCCAAACTGTTCCCACAAAGTTGGGAGCATGAAATTGTCCAAAATGTCTTGGTATGCTGACGCCTTAAGAGTTCCCTTCACTGGAACTAAGGGGCCTAGCCCAACCCCTGAGTCGCCAAACCCAACCCCTGAGGAGCCAAGCCCAACCCTGAAAAACAACCCCACATCATAATCCTCCCTCCCCCCACACCATAATCCCCCCACCCCCCCACACCATAATCCCCCCTCCACCAAATGGTTTGGACCAGTGCACAAAGCAAGGTCCAAAAAGATATGGATGAGGGAGTTTGGGGTGGAGGAACTTGACTGTCCTGCACAGAGTCCTGACCTCAACCCGATAGAACACCTTTAAGATGAATTAGAGTGGAGACTGTGAGCCAGGCCTTCTCGTCCAACATCAGTGCCTGACCTCACAAATGCTCTTCTGGAAGAATGGTCAAACATTCCCATAGACACCCTCCTAAACCTTGTGGACAGTCTTCCCAGAAGAGGTGAAGCTGTTATAGCTGCAAAGGGGAGGGGCCAACTCAATATTGAACCCTCCGGACTAAGACTGGGATGTCACTAAAGGTCATGTGTGTGTAAAGGCAGGCGTCCCAATACTTTTGGGAGTATAGTGTAGTTGTGTAAATGGCTGCACTCAAATGTAAAAATGTTTATTTTTTTACAGCTGTGAACACAGGACGGCATTACAGATTTATAGCAGCCGTGTGGATTGTCCCATTGATAACAATTCATGTGCTTTCAAATCTGTAAAAAATAAAATACCGGTAAATAAAACCCGACATGGCTGCAAACTTCTTTTTTTTTTTTTTTTTTTTTTTACTTCATTCATATGGAAGAGTCCTAACCACGGCCTCCCAAAGTACCAGGATGTAGGGTTCAGAGGCACAAGGTATTATTGGATGGAATCATTCCCAGGAAGACCAGTCATCTACCCCCTATAAAGTGTACAGGACGCCAGGGCTGGGTCCCATTAGGGGTGCTGTCACACCAGTATTTGGGTTGTGGTCCCTTTAAGGGAAGTGTGCGAGTAGTTAGGGGGTCACCCGAGGTGGGTGAGGAATTCCCGGGACTGACTCGCCGTTCTCTCTCTGCGTTAGTAGAGAAGTATTTGTGACCCGGAATTTCAGAGGCCCGGAAGTGTTATCCGGGTGGGAAAAAGAGCCTCCTCTCCCGACTACAGGGACTCCGGTACACACGGGGTTAAAGAGGTTGTGACTTTTACCTATAGATAACCCTAGAATACGACATGCGCCAATCAGGAGATATCTGCTGTACACTGCGCTGATGATGTCACCGGCGCATGCGCTGTGAAGAAACGTTCCTCTGTGCCGTCTCTTTACTCAATTTATGGCGTTTTTATTATTTATTTTACTAGTAATGGCGGTGATCAGCGATTTTTAGCGGGACTGCGACATTGCGGCAGACAGATCAGACACTTTTTAGTGACCAGTGACATTTATACAGCGATCAGAGCTAAAAATAGCCACCGATTACTGTATATATGTTACTGGCAGGGAAGGGGGTTAACACTGGGAGGCGATCAAGGGGTTAAGTGTGTTCCCTCATGTGTGTTCTAACTGTAGGGGGGGATGGGCTGCCAGGGACATGACAGAGATCGCTGTTCCCGATCACTGGTCAGGTCTCCTGTCAGAATGGGGAATCGCCTTGTTTACAAAGGCAGTTCCCCGTTCTGCCTCTGTACTAGGCGATTGCGGGCCGCCGGGGAATATCGAGTCCACCCGACCCGTGGGCACGTCCCCGCAGCGGGCGCCCGCCTGAGCCGCCATACAGCTACGGCGATTTGCACAGGAGAGCCGACCTGCAGCCGTATAATGACGGTGGCTGGTCGGCAAACGGTTAATGTGGTTAAAGCCCAACTTAAAGTAGAACTATAGACAAAACATGTTTTCATTTTGGACAGAATAATGGAGGGTTAGAACCTCTGTCAGATCTTTCCCATTGGAGAGATTTCCCTTCCTGTCTTGTCTCATATCCCAACAGGAAGTGAGAGGAAATCCCTGCAAATTAAGGGAATTCCTTGGGGACCCCCCCAGATCACCAGAACTGGTGTCCCCATTGGAAGATTTTCCTTCTATTACTTTTCTGGGGACAACCCAAAAAGTTGGGATTTTCTTTTACTACCAATGACAATGGAAACCAGGACAAATAAAGAGGGGGACACAGACAGCAATAAACACCTGACAGGGGTTCTAATCTCCACTCCATTCAACGCAAAATATGAAATGTTCTCATTGTTCTATCTCTTACCTGGTGAAGAGAGAAATACTCAACTAAGTCCACCGTCCACGCCCCTCCTCCGAGGTGATCCAGATCTGCAGCTTCTCACTCACTGTCCCAGTTGCCATCTGTGTCCCATCGGGGAGATTTTCCTTTACTTCCTGTCCCATAGCCAAACAGGAAGTGAGAGGAAATCCCTGCAAATTAATGGAATCCCTCGCCCCCCCCAAGGTCTCCATAAGTAGTGTCCCCATTGGAAGATTCCCCCTCCTATTCCTGTTCTTGTAAATTTTGGGGTTTTTCTTTCACTCTTGGTGATAACGGTAAACCTGGGGTGTCCATCCTGTGGCACAAGGATTTTTGGGGGGTGGATTTTTGGTAAAAATGCGTTTACACACAGTGCACACACGCAGCCGATGAAAGATGTGACAGGCTCTCTTTACTGGACTTTTATCAATTTTATGTTCCAAATGAAAAATCTCCCGCTCTTCACAATCACGCCTTCCTCATGTCATCGGTTTTCGGGAGCGCCGATATTTGTCAGCAACTATTTCCGAGGATGAAGAACACGAAGGGCAAAATAAGAACCAAAATATATGAGAATTCATTGAGAATCGCTCCTCCATCCATCCATCCATCCATCCATCCATCCAACCAACCAACCAGAGATTGATGTGTCAGATTATCAGAAACTTTGTCACACATCACACTCACTTTATTTATGTTTTTTCTCCAAAAGTTTATTAAACTTTTCAAGTTTACAGAAAAGAGAAACAGAAAAGTAAACGATGAATCAGATACAATGTACTCATAAATTCGACACCGAGAGATCACCTTTCATAGAACACACAAGAAACACAATCACTGTGTATATCGGCAGTCACACTCGCTTTATGTTCCTCTTTTACTGTTACAATAAACAATATTACAAAAATGCAGTTTTATCGTTCAGGTAGGTATCTCACAAATGTAAGTACACCCCTCAGTCACATTTGTGTAAATCTTTTCTTCTATCTTTTCATGTGACAACACTGAAGAAATGACACTTGTCTACAATGTAAAGTAGTGAGTGTACAGCTTGTATAACAGTGTAAATTTACTGTCCCCTCAAAATAACTCAACACACAGCCATTAATGTCTAAACCGCTGGCAACAAAAGTCAGTACACCCCTAAGTGAAAATCTCCAAATTGGGCCCAAAGTGTCAATATTTTGTGTGGCCTCCATTATTTTCCAGCACTGCCTTAACCCTCTTGGACATGGAGGTCACCAGAGCTTCACAGGTTGTCACTGGAGTCCTCTTCCCCTCCTCCATGATGACATCACAGAGCTGGTGGATGTTAGAGACCTTGCGCTCCTCCACCTTCCATTTGAGGATGTCCCACAGATGATCAATAGGGTTTAGGTCTGGAGACATGCTTGGCCAGTCCATCACCTTTACCCTCAGCTTCTTTAGCAAGGCAGTGGTGGTCTTGGAGGTGTGTTTGGGGTGGTTATCATGTTGGAATACTGCCCTGCGGTCCAGTCTCTGAAGGGAGGGGATCATGCTCTGCTTCAGTATGTCACAGTACATGTTGGCATTCATGGTTCCCTCAATGATCTGTAGCTCCCCACTCATGCAGCCCCAGACCATGACACTCCCACCACCATGCATGACTGTAGGCAAGACACACTTGTCTTTGTCCTCCTCACCTGGTTGCCCCCACACACGCTTGTCACCATCTGAACCAAATAAGTTTATCTTGGTCTCATCAGACCACAGGACATGGTTCCAGTAATCCATGTCCTTAGTCTGCTTGTCTTCAGCAAACTATTTGTGGACTTTCTTGTACATCATCTTTAGAAGAGGCTTCCTTCTGGGACGAAACCCATGCAGACCAATTTGATGCAGTGTGCGGCGTATGGTCTGAGCACTGACAGGCTGACCCCCCACCCCTACAACCTCTGCAGCAATGCTGGCAGCACTCATACGTATATTTCCCCAAAGACAACCTCTGGATATGACGCTGAGCACGTGACCTCAACTCCTTTGGTGGACCATGGCGAGGCCTGTTCTGAGGGGAACCTGTCCTGTTATACCGCTGTATGGTCTTGGCCACCGTGCTGCAGCTCAGTTTCAGGGTCTTGGCAATCTTCTTATAGCCTAGGCCATCTTTATGTAGAGCAACAATTCTTTTCTTCAGATCCTCAGAGAGTTCTTTGCCATGAGGTGCCATGTTGAACTTCCAGTGACCAGTATGAGAGAGTGAGAGCGATAACACCAAATTTAACACACCTGCTCCCCATTCACACCTGAGACCTTGTAACACTAACGAGTCACATGACACCGGGGAGGGAAAATGGCTAATTGGGCCCAATTTGGAGATTTTCACTTAGGGGTGTACTGACTTTAGTTGCCAGCGGTTTAGACATTAATGGCTGTGTGTTGAGTTATTTTGAGGGGACAGCAAATTTACACTGTTATACAAGCTGTACACTCACTACTTTACATTGTAGACAAGTGTCATTTCTTCAGTGTTGTCACATGAAAAGATAGAAGAAAAGATTTACACAAATGGGAGTTAGGGGTGTACTTACTTTTGTGAGATACTGTATATGAGTGATCGGGAACTTGTCATCTGCTTTTTCTGCTCATCAGCTCTCCTTATTGTTGGTGTATTTTTATGTGTGGCCCAAGACAAGTGCTCTTCTTCCAATGTGGCCCAGGAAGGTCAGAAGTTTGGACACCCCTGCGGTAAACAGAATAAACAGAGAGGGTGGATCTCCCTAATGGAGGCACAGACAGCAATAAACACCTGACAGAGGATGAGGTCCTTTCCATTTCTGGTGATTTCTTTGTTCCTCTCTTCATTCTAAGCCGTCCATGGATCGAAATTTGGTCGGTTCAGCAGGGACGGGCCGAATTTCTCTCCTTTTATGGGCACCCTGGTTGTACAGAAGTTGATTCATTGATTGACTTGTGTACAAGCAAGCTGTTGGTATTTCCTGAATGATTAGTGCCACCGGCTATAGCAGGCAACGCTAATCATTGCGCTCTGCTGGGAGAACACAAAAGCTCCGCGGGAGGGATTTCTCCATCAACACTGACTGTGTCTTTGGGGGAATCGAGCAATTTTCTTTCCTTCCACCCCTGGGAGATGTAATTGGAGGTGGTGGCCATATTATGGGGTGACTGTCTTTCTAAACTACAAATCCCCATGGTCTGTTGGCAGGACAAACCAGGAGGGATTTATATTCTTTGCCTGGGAAAAGCCCACTCCCTGGGCGCTGTGGGATCCAGGCAGTACAGACCCGTTAGAATGAGCCACTCGAGAAGTCCTGGGAGTAGACTTTAGTTGCAGAGCTTGGAAACACTACCTGCACTGTTCACCGATTGAGGCTGTGGCCGTGGGATCGATTCATCTGCCAGACCTGATACCTTGTCCTTAGCCAAGGGATCTGCACATTCTCCAGAACAGATGTTGGTTGAGACACCGCCAGTTCAGGACCAGCTCAAGAGGAGGGCCCCCTTCCACCACAAGACTCTACAGCAGGGGTTCTCAACTCCCATCCTCAGGACCCTCTAACAGGCCAGGTTTGCAAGATAACAGAAATACATCACAGGTGATATCATTTGCTGCTCAGTGATTGCCGTATTCTAGTCTGCATCTCCTCAAGGTAATACTTAAAATCTGGCCTGTTAGTGGGTTCTGAGGACAGGAGTTGAGAACCGCTGATCTACAGCTTCACTAGGAGTTGGTGAATGGACTGCCAACCTATCGGTATCACCAGGCATACCACTGAAGGAAATAATACCATTTCCCCTCCCCCTTCTACTCAAAGCACGCAAGTTGAGATTTCAATAGTTAGACTTCATCTTGCATTACCCCTATGACAGGGTACAGTTATATTACAGTTCACCACTCACCCCCCTGCCTAAAGAGTCTTCTGTATTATCTTCTTAATCTGCATCCGCCTGCCCACAGGATATAAAGACCACCTATACTGCACCAACGGTCACCTAACGGGCCCCAACATTAGCCGGCAGAAGAACCATCTTAGAAACTGACCCACTTGCTAAAAAAACAAAACCCTTTTTTCTTTGGCTGTTTATGTTAATGCTGGACTTTTGTTCTTCCAACCAGTCTAGACCTACCACAGGCACCACTAGGACCCACGGGCAATACAGTCCTGATATTGTTAAATAAAATCTACTCAGTGTTTGGTGGTCTGTGTGGTATTGCTACTGTTTATGCTGATTTGGTGCTTTTACACCATTTATGCCCCCCCCCCATTCTCATTCCTGATTGTTGACTTCTCTCTGTACTAAATTGTGTGAACATAAATGTTGGCTTCACCTGATAACCATTTTTCTTATAATGACCTATAAGTTCTCTTTTACCCACTTTAGCAGCCTGGGGTGTCAGTGGGGTTGAGGTCCTCGCAAGGTTGTGGCAGAGGGTCCATCCTAACCGGGGGCTCCGTCGGGGGTAAAGCCTCACACATTTTGGGGTCACGGCCCCTTTGTCAAGCCTGTAAAATGATGAGAGCGCCAACCTTCCCCTTCATCAGTGCTGGAAGATCACAAGTAAAAGAAGTTCTCAGTCACATGTACTCCATGTATAAATACAGAACACGTATGTCATAGTAATCTATATACTGTATATACTGTATATAGGTCTCACCCACACTGGCAGTAGGTTTATATGGTTTAGAGGACAATCCTAAATGTACGTCATCATTTTTCTGTGATATCATCCTACCTAAGCCTTTACCTGTGGTCCGGTGTGGTCAGTTTATCTGAATTTACAAAAAACAGAATTCTGTGCGTCCCGAATCTGATTAGAATCTCTGACTGCGGCTAAACTGGCCATAAAGCGGGAGCGTCTACAGGCAGGAAAAGTGATCTGAGAGGCATAACATTCATTTACATCTCAGATTCTCCCGAGTTTAGAAAAGCCTTACATTACATATAGAGGAGAGCTGGACTGAATGTCAAATATGTGGCTTGTCTGGTTTTCTAACCTGTCAGATCGGTATGGAGACCTCTGATGGGACGCAGCCAATTTGTGAGAGAACCTCTTCTCACCGATACATTGTTATGTTATAATAAAGTACATTGTGCTATATACACTCTTCACTCTATCTGATCTCCGGGATAATAAATCCGTTGGTCATGTGACTTCTTCTCCCAGATCTGTGCAGTCATCCAATGTGAGACTTCCTGTAATAAAGACCAATCACTGCTGCTCTCTCTCCTTGTGCAGGGGGACTGGTCTTGTCTCCGCCCCCTCCTGTAGTGGGTGGGGCCTGCTGGGCCCCTTCCACAGCTGTGCTCTCCTTGTGCAGGGGGGCAGGTCTTGTCTCCGCCCCCTCCTGTCATTTTTTGTAGTGGGTGGGGCCTGCTGGGGCCCCTCCCACAGCTTTGCTCTCTCTCCTTGTTCAGGGGGACAGGTCTTGTCTCCACCCCCTCCTGTAGTTTTCTGTAGTGGGTGGAGCCTTCTGGGCCCCTCCCACAGCTCTGCTCTCTGCACAGGCTATGTACAGCACAGTGATGATGTTACTTTTTGCAAGGTAATATCTGGGTTTGCACTGGGTGCACACAAAGGAGATTTTATATTTTTGTAGCTATTAAAGGATATGGAAGAGAGAGGCTGCACTGCTTGAAGGTATTTATCAAACAATTGCTTGTAGATAACAGATATTCAATGACAATTCAATTCCGATTGGAAACAAAGACCAAAGTGAGCTTGATCAAACAAAACGTGCCACCAGAGAAAGAAAAACCTGCTTACCAGCTGGCAAGCAAAACCGGGCGAATGGCTTAAACCCAGACAGGGCCTTTGCTTGTGCAGGATATATTTAATTTTTAATTTAATTTAAATTTTTTGGCCCCGCACCCCCCTCTAGAGGTTGCCAGGAATTACAGGACACAAGAGCCTGTCAGTAGCTGCAGGGGATCCCCCCCTCCTTCTCCTCCTCCATTGTATAGTGAGCAGCACTCGCAGAGATCCACCCATTTTGCTTCCTCATTGGAGAGAGCCTATCCCTGGGCAGAGCTGGAGCAGCAAAGGACCCTGGAAAATGTAGTCCCTAGCACCAGCGGCCCCATTATAATCCCTTGGGGGCAGACTACATACCCCAGCATGCCCTAGGGGAAAGAGGAAGACCACGAGGCTGCCTGGGAAAAGGGAGAGTTACCACGAGGCGAGGGGAAGACAGACATAACCAGAGAGGCTGCCGCTACCCATCAGGGTGACCATCCTGCCACAGCTCCAGGTGTTGGTGTGATGGTTCTTCCACAGCTCCAGGTGTTGGTGTGATGGTTCTTCCACAGTTCCAGGTGTTGGTGTGATGGTTCTTCCACAGTTCCAGGTGTTGGTGTGATGGTTCTTCCACAGCTCCAGGTGTTGGTGTGACGGTTCTTCCACAGCTCCAGGTGTCGGTCGGTCGCGGACATCCCACCAGAGAATACCCCAAGTGAATCTCCAGGTGTTCCTGAAGGCGTGAGGTGTTCAGGTTTGTGAGGTAGCCAGTCAGGCCACCTGAAGAACCTGCCTGCCAGAACATCTCCCTCTGGGCCTTAGTCACAGGATTGGTGAGTAGGGTTGCCACATCATCCCTTTAATCCAGGACACACATGAATTACACGGCTTCTGTTGCTGATTAAGGTGGAAATTAACCTCACTTGGAAAGAAAAAAGTGGAAAGTTCCCCACGGGGCTTTTTAGCAACAAATAGGAGTCAAATATTTTGTAAAAAAAATCACAGATTTTATTATTTCAAAGGATGGTTAGACACAAAACATATATAAAAAATTAATTAAAATATGAGCTCTGGTATATACAAGGCGAGAAAAATTAGGTTAGGAAAGGTTATACATCAAGAGTGATACATTGTTACACTTGAAATTGCACTGATGTATGGAAATGCCCCAATGCATTTCGACCTCAAAGGTTATGGTCTTCTTCAGGGGGTCCTTACATTTCTATAAATACATCAAGAGGACAGATTTCAATATTCTAATTGTCATGTAATTTAATATCCAATACAGTATCATTTATTACGTCTACATTTTTTCGTGTTTGATTTATGTAATCACAGTGTATTTACCCTTTACACCAGGAAGACTCGCTTAACCAGAGACTTCTTTAAAAAAAACAGATAATCCTCTCAAGTCTGATCCCGGACCCACTGAGATCCTGTCCATGTCCTCACCCCAAGGGGGCGACCCTGATGTGTGAGGCTTACAAGTGGTCACATGTTTAACACACCCCCCCCCCCCCCCCCCCCGACGGGGAATCAAATGGGCAGGAGCACCTGAAAATTGTAATTATATATAATTAGCATACCGAAGAGGTAAGGGTAGTTTTTTAGGACATTGTGAGAGGGGGAGAATCTGAACGAAAGGAGTCCCCCTCCGTGCGCTGCCGGGGTTGTTTCAATGTTAACTCGGTATATAATCTAGGTTTTTTTCTCCATAGAGGGGGGTCGGGAAGTTTGTATCCAATCCCTATATAGGAGAAACCATGTCACGCCGTACATGGTATATCATTTTCTATTTGGTTGCGATGGTGAATTATGCTTTGTTCCCACAATCATCTTAGTATTAGGCATACAACAAATGATCTGGGTATGTTATAAACAGTTATGCCGCGTACACACGGTCGGACTTTTCGTCTACAAAAGTCCAACGGACGCTGACGGACTAAAGCTGGCTGGTAATCCGATCGTGTGTGGGCTTCTCCGGACTTTCAACTGACTTTTTTAGCCTCAAATCCGACGGACTTTTTGCCGCGTACACACGGTCGGACTTTTCGTCTACAAAAGTCCGACAGCCTGTCCGACATACTTCCGACGTACCTTCGGCGGACTTGCGGCAGACTTTCTTACGAACGGACTTGCCTACACACGACCACACAAAAGTCCGACGGATTCGTACGTGATGATGTACACCGGACTAAAATAAGGAAGTTCATAGCCAGTAGCCAATAGCTGCCCTAGCATGGGTTTTTGTCCGTCGGACTAGCACACAGACGAGCGGATTTCGGGGTCCGTCGTACTTACGACGTAAAGATTTGAAGCATGTTTCAAATCTAAAGTCCGTCGGATTTGAGGCTAAAAAAGTCAGTTGAAAGTCCGGAGAAGCCCACACACGATCGGATTACCAGCCAGCTTTAGTCCGTCAGCGTCTGTTGGACTTTTGTAGACGAAAAGTCCGACCGTGTGTACGCGGCATTAGATTTGAAACATGCTTCAAATCTTTACGTCGTAAGTATGACGGACCCCGAAATCCGCTCGTCTGTGTGCTAGTCCGACGGACAAAAACCCACGCTAGGGCAGCTATTGGCTACTGGCTATGAACTTCCTTATTTTAGTCCGGTGTACGTCATCACGTACGAATCCGTCGGACTTTTGTGTGGTCGTGTGTAGGCAAGTCCGTTTGTAAGAAAGTCTGCCGCAAGTCCGCCGAAGGTACGTCGGAAGTATGTCGGACAGGCTGTCGGACTTTTGTAGACGAAAAGTCCGACCGTGTGTACGCGGCATAAGGAGTGACACAATGATATTATATCAGCAAGATAAAGAGAGAAAATAGGTGCCTGTGTGTGTGTGTGGTTACCGCTTATGGCGGCCAAATAAGTGTAATACCATTAGAAAAGATGCATGTCATAAAATAAGGGGTGCAGTACGGAAAATAGATGTGTATTAAATCAAATATAAGTTGAGGGTGTGCACATGAGCAATTCGTGTCCATACCACAAAACAGGCAAACACGAGTGAAATAAATAAATAAATAAAAAGGAATGTTAAAAAGGTGACAAAAACTTACAAGTGTATTATATTCAATAAGGTTTACAATGAATGAGAGAAAATACGTGATGTGATATTATTGCATCCAAACCAAAAGGACGAGAGAAAGTCAAGTGAAAGTGAGTGTTACAAAGAGTGCGATGGAGTGAAGCATGTATTACAGAAACAAAAAATAAAGGGGATTAAAAATAAAATTATGAATACCTTATTGCGTTGTTGAAGTAATTGTGTGTTCAGATCAGAAGAGTATAACTACTGCATCTGTGTTGAAGAGATTTGTAATAAACTAATCAGTAATAGATTTTTTCAATAATGAAACCCAGCAGCACACTGATGTCCGTTCTTACCCACCCATCTTGCAAAGCATGTATGTGTCGTCTGAGGACTGCTGGTGGGGGGCATATCTTAAGTACCTTTGTAATTACCGTATTTATTGGCGTATAACACGCACTTTTTTCCCCCTTAAAATCAGGGTAAATCGTGGGTGCGTGTTATACGCCGATCCCCCACCGATTGTGAGCCTTTCGGCCGCTCTCGGCCGTTCTCGGTGGCTTTTGGCCACTCTCGGCTGTTCTCAGGGGCCGTGTGAGCCGACGAAAGCCGCAGAGAACAGCCAAAAGTGGCCCAAAAGCCGCCGAGATATACATGACATCCGTCTCTGTATCTCGGCGGCGCCATTTTTAAATGGCAAGGTACTGACAGTACAGACTGTGTCTGCAAATACACAGGGGCAAGGCTGCAATGATGGACACTGACAAGGATGCAATGATGAACACTGACAAGGCTGCAATGATGGACACTGACAAGGATGCAATGATGAACACTGACAAGGATGCAATGATGGACACTGACAAGGCTGCAATGATGAACACTGACAAGGATGCAATGATGAACACTGACAAGGCTGCAATGATGGACACTGACAAGGATGCAATGATGAACACTGACAAGGATACAATGATGGACACTGACAAGGATGCAATGATGGACACTGACAAGGCTGCAATGATGGACACTGACAAGGATGCAATGATGAACACTGACAAGGATGCAATGATGGACACTGACAAGGATGCAATGATGGACACTGACAAGGATGCAATGATGAACACTGAGAAGGATGCAATGATGAACACTGACAAGGATGCAATGATGAACACTGACAAGGATGCAATGATGGACACTGACAAGGATGCAATGATGAACACTGACAAGGATGCAATGATGGACACTGACAAGGCTGCAATGATGAACACTGACAAGGATGCAATGATGGACACTGACAAGGATGCAATGATGGACACTGACAAGGATGCAATGATGAACACTGACAAGGATGCAATGATGGACACTGACAAGGCTGCAATGATGAACACTGACAAGGATGCAATGATGAACACTGACAAGGATGCAATGATGGACACTGACAAGGCTGCAATGATGGACACTGACAAGGATGCAATGATGGACACTGACAAGGCTGCAATGATGGACACTGACAAGGATGCAATGATGGACACTGACAAGGCTGCAATGATGAACACTGACAAGGCTGCAATGATGGACACTGACAAGGATGCAATGATGGACACTGACAAGGCTGCAATGATGGACACTGACAAGGATGCAATGATGGACACTGACAAGGCTGCAATGATGGACACTGACAAGGCTGCAATGATGGACACTGACAAGGATGCAATGATGGACACTGACAAGGCTGCAATGATGAACACTGACAAGGCTGCAATGATGGACACTGACAAGGATGCAATGATGGACACTGACAAGGCTGCAATGATGGACACTGACAAGGATGCAATGATGGACACTGACAAGGATGCAATGATGGACACTGACAAGGATGCAATGATGGACACTGACAAGGATGCAATGATGGACACTGACAAGGATGCAATGATGAACACTGACAAGGATGCAATGATGGACACTGACAAGGCTGCAATGATGGACACTGACAAGCATAGGCGTGCGCACGGGGTGTGCCGGGTGTGCCTGGGCACACCCTAATCACCCCGTGCTGTCTCCAGAGATTTGCCCCAAAATGCTGCATCCAAGAGAGTGTGTGGCCCGCGCTGCCTGTGAAACAGTTTCACAGGCAGCAGATGGTGAGTATTGCCAGAGCTGTTCAGTGTATGAAGCTGACAGATAATGACACTGCATGCAGGGAGAGACACCAGCTGTCTTAATGTCAGGGTGATGTCGGGGGTGGGCGGGACTGAACGGCCATCAAACACAAGCCAATGGGATGGGGTCTGGGCGGGCCGCTAAATTTATGTGGCCCCGCCCCCTCTCTAAAGCAGCTCAAACATTGGCTGGAGTTTATAGCACTTAGTCCCGCCCACTCCCGACATCGCGGTTCAGTTGTAAGTCATCACAACTCAGCCGTGATGTTGGGGGTGGGCGGGACCAAGCGCCACCACCAGCCAATGATTGGGCTGCTTCAGGGAGAGGGCGGAGCCAGAGAAATGTAGTGGCCCGCCCAGACCCATCCTATTGGCTGCTGTTTGGTAACTGTTCAGTCCCGCCCACTACCAACATCACCGCTGACTTTTAACAGCTGGTATCTCTCCCTGCATGCAGTGTCATTATCTGATAGTTTCATACACTGAACAGCTCTGGCAATTCTCACCATCTCCTGAATGTGAAACTCCCCCTCTCTCCTATCACTGCCAACCAATGCTGCCAATCAGTGCCAATCAATGCTGCCAATCAGTGCCAACCAATGCTGCCAATCAGTGCCAACCAATGCTGCCAATCAGTGCCAACCAGTACTGCCTATCCATGCCAGTGCTGCTTATCAGTGCCAACCAATTCTGCCTTTCAGTGCCAACCAGTGCAAACCAGTGCTGCCTATCAGTGCAAATCAGTGCTGATTATTAGTGCCGACCAATGCTGTCTATTAGTGCCAGTGTTGCTTATCAGTGCCAGTGCCAACCAATGCTGCCTATCAGTGCCAGTGCTGCTTATCAGTGCCAACCAATGCTGCCTATCCGTGCCAACCAGTGCTGCCTATCTGTGCCAGAGCTGCTTATCAGTGCCAACCAATTCTGCCTATCAGTGCCAACCAATGCTGCTTATCAGTGCCAACCAATGCTGCCTATCAGTGGCAATCAGTCCCAGTCAGTGCACCCTATCAGTGCCAACCAATGCTGTAAATCAGTGCCAACCATTGCTGTCAATCAGTGCCAACAAATGCTGCCTATCAGTGCAGCGAATCAGAGCCTATCAGTGCCCATAAGTGCTACCAATCAGTGCCAATCAGTGCTGACAATAAGCGCCCATCAGTGCCGCCCATCAGTGCCACCTATCAGTGCTGCCTATCATTGCCACCTATCAGTGCACATCAGTGCTACCAATCAGTGCAGCCTATTAGTGCCCATCAGTGCTGCCTATCAGTGCCCATCAGTGCTGCCTTAGCAGGGATGGTGGAAACCCCTCTACAGATAATTGCAAAACAAATTACCTTCAAGTGCAACAACTTTTTAGTTGGGAGGTTCACACCATTATAGGACTTTGGAATTTTTATTTTTTAGAGTGTTACACCTGATTGTATATGTTTTAGTTACGGTTATAATGTGAATTATTGCACTTTAAGTTAATTTCCCACCACCCCTGCTAAGTCCATGTCTTTATGGACCTTGTTTGTGCACTGGTGGGCAGTCATGTTGGAACAGGAAGGGGAGATCCCCAAACTGTTCCCACAAAGTTGGGAGCATGAAATTGTCCAAAATGTCTTGGTATGCTGACGCCTTAAGAGTTCACTTCACTGGAACTAAGGGGCCAAGCCCAACCCCTGAAAAACACCCCCACACCATAATCCCCCCTCCCCCCCACCATAATCCCCCCTCCACCAAATGATTTGGACCAGTGCACAAAGCAAGATCTGTAAAGACACGGATGAGCGAGTTTGGGGTAGAGGAACTTGACTGGCCTGCACAGAGTCCTGACCTCAAAAAATGCCCTTCTGGAAGAATGGTCAAACATTCCCATAGACACCCTCCTAAACCTTGTGGACGGCCTTCCCAGAAGAGTTGAAGCTGTTATAGCTGCAAAGGGCGGAGCCAACTCAATATTGAACCCTACAGACTAAGACTGGGATGTCATTAAAGGTCATGTGTTTGAATATATATATATATATACACACACACACACACGTATGTGTGCTTGAGCTTTCGGTGCACACCCTAATGTAATAGGCTGCGCACGCCTATGCTGACAAGGCTGCAATGATGGACACTGACAAGGCTGCAATGATGAACACTGACAAGGATGCAATGATGAACACTGACAAGGATGCAATGATGAACACTGACAAGGATGCAATGATGAACACTGACAAGGATGCAATGATGAACACTGACAAGGATGCAATGATGAACACTGACAAGGATGCAATGATGGACACTGACAAGGATGCAATGATGGACACTGACAAGGATGCAATGATGAACACTGACAAGGATGCAATGATGAACACTGACAAGGATGCAATAATGGAAACTGACAGGACACTTAAAATTCCCTCCTAAACTTGGGGCGCGTGTTATACGCTGATAAATACGGGTAATTTGAAAATGGGTAACAGGTGTGTGCTTCTGCCTCTGGGAATTCCCCTCAGGAGGGGGTCAATAAGCCGTCTATGGCGGCCCTTCTGTGGCCACCTCGGCGTTCTGGAAGGCTGGGCTGCCCTGGTTTCCTCTGTCGCCTCCGACGTAATAACGTGACGTGAGGGGTGACATGCATGCACGGTGACACGCATGAGTCGGTCATGCCGCGCTCAATGTCACCCCCCCATCCGACGGCCATCACAGAACGCCGCCGACACGGTATAAGCTCCCCACAGTGGTAGATGTTAATTTTGCAGGGGCTGAAAAAGGGGGGGATACATGACAATTAGAATATTGAAATCTGTCCTCTTGATGTATTTATAGAAAAAATGCATTGGGGCATTTCCATACATCAGTGCAATTTCAAGTGTAACAATGTATCACTCTTGATGTATAACCTTTCCTAGTCTAATTTGTCTCGCCTTGTATATACCAGAGCTCATATTTTAATACATTTTTTTATATATGTTTTGTGTCTAACCATCCTTTGAAATAATAAAAAATCTGTGAATTTTTTACAAAATATTTGACTCCTATTTGCTGCTAAAAAGCCCCGTGGGGAACTTTCCACTTTTTTCTTATCAAAGATTGTAATTGGGGTGTGCAGCCCTCTCAGACTCTCATATATGTGTCGCTCTATGATATAATTAAACTCACTTGGTGCCTTATCTGCATTAAATCAGCCTCAGAACCTGTGTAATTCATAGGTGTCCTGGGTTAAAGGAATGACATGGCAACCCTATTGGTGAGTGGGCACTTGCCCATCTTAAAGACACTGCATGCAGACAATGTTGCCTTACCTGTGCCCACACCTGTAGAAACACTTACACCCTGCTGAGCAGTCACAGTACCCATCTTGCTTGCCAGGGTACTGCCAGCATTCTGTGTATTGCTCTTGTCTGCCGGGATATCTTTAAATACACTTTGCTTATCCTGCCAAACAGAACACCAAATCTAGATGAAGATACCGGACATGTCCATTGTGAGGACTTTCTCCTTTCTTCTTCATTTAGCAGTGACTCAGTGGCCACAGTTATACTGACTAAGGAGGAACTCTAACATTAACCCTAAAGTTAATAGCTCATATTATTGCCTGTTGTATTGCGTGTTTCCTGCCTGGGTTGTGATTTCAGAATTTTAGGGAAACCGACTTACCGTCATGAAGCCAGTTCTGTTCCCGTTCATGCCTGAGCTCATTGGCCATGTGTGTCCTCCTATTATACCTTTTGTGGCCTCGTGTTATACCTCATGTGGCCTCGTGTTATACCGCGTGTGTCCTCCTGTTATACCTCGTGTTATACCTCATGTGGCCTCGTATTATACCTTGTATGGCCTCGTGTTATACCGCGTGTGGCCTCCTGTTATACCTCGTGTTATACCTCGTGTGGCCTCATATTATACCTTGTGTGTCCTCGTGTTATACCGCGTGTGTCCTCCTGTTATACCTCGTGTGGCCTCGTATTATACCTTGTATGGCCTCGTGTTATACCGTGTGTGGCCTCCTGTTATACCTCGTGTTATACCTCGTGTGGCCTCATATTATACCTTGTGTGGCCTCGTGTTATACCGCGCGTGTCCTCCTGTTATACCGTGTGTGTCCTCCTGTTATACCGCGTGTGGCCTCGTGTTATACCTCGTGTGGCCTCGTGTTATACCTTGTGTTATACCTTGTGTCGCCTCATATTATACCTTGTGTGGCCTCGTGTTATACTGCGTGTGTCCTCCTGTTATTTCGCATGTGTCCTCCTGTTATAACGCGTGTGGCCCCGTATTATACCGCGCGTGGCCCCGTATTATACCGCGTGTGGCCTCGTGTTATACCTCATGTGGCCTTGTGTTATACCACGTGTGGCCTCGTATTATACCGCGTGTGGCCTCGTGTTATACCTCGTGTGGCCTCATATTATACCTTGTGTGGCCTCGTGTTATACCGCGTGTGTCCTCCTGTTATACCTCATGTGGCCTCGTGTTATACCTTGTGTGGCCTCATATTATACCTTGTGTGGCCTCGTGTTATACCGCGTGTGTCCTCCTGTTATACTGCGTGTGTCCTCCTGTTATACCGCGTGTGGCCTCATGTTATACCTCGTGTGGCCTCGTGTTATACCTTATGTTATACCTTGTGTGGCCTCATATTATACCTTGTGTGGCCTTGTGTTATACTGCGTGTGTCCTCCTGTTATATCGCGTGTGTCCTCCTGTTATACCGCGTGTGGCCCCGTATTATACCGCATGTGGCCTCGTGTTATACCTCGTGTGGCCTCGTGTTATACCACGTGTGGCCTCGTATTATACCGCGTGTGTCCTCCTGTTATACCTCATGTGGCCTCGTATTATACCTTGCTTGGCCTCATGTTATACGTCGTGTGGCCTTGTATTATACCACGTGTGTCCTCCTGTTATACATCGTGTGGCCTCATGTTATACCACACGTGGCCTCATATTATACCGAGTGTGGCCTCGTATTATACCACGTGTGGCCTCGTGTTATACCACGTGTGGCCTCGTGTTATACCGCGTGTGGCCTCATATTATACCGCGTGTGTCCTCCTGTTATACCTCGTGTGGCCTCGTATTATACCTTGTTTGGCCTCGTGTTATACCGTGTGTGGCCTCATGTTATACCTCGTGTGGCCTCGTATTATACCTTGTGTGGCCTCGTATTATACCGCGTGTGTCCTCCTGTTATACCTCGTGTGGCCTCCTGTTATACCGCATGTGGCCTCGTGTTATACCTCGTGTGGCCTTGTATTATACCGTGTGTGGCCTCGTGTTAAACCTTGTGTGTCCTCCTGTTTTACCGCGTGTGTCGTCATATTATACTGCGTGTGTCCTCCTGTTATACCTCGTGTGGCCTCGTATTATACCTTGTTTGGCCTCGTGTTATACCGTGTGTGGCCTCGTGTTATACCGTGTGTGGCCTCATGTTATACCTCGTGTGGCCTCGTATTATACCTTGTGTGGCCTCGTATTATACCGCGTGTGTCCTCCTGTTATACCTCGTGTGGCCTCATGTTATACCGCATGTGGCCTCGTGTTATACCTCGTGTGGCCTTGTATTATACCGTGTGTGGCCTCGTGTTAAACCTTGTGTGTCCTCCTGTTTTACCGCGTGTGTCGTCATATTATACTGCATGTGTCCTCCTGTTATACCTCGTGTGGCCTCGTATTATACCTTGTTTGGCCTCGTGTTATACCGTGTGTGGCCTCATGTTATACCTCGTGTGGCCTCGTATTATACCGCGTGTGTCCTCCTGTTATACCTCGTGTGGCCTCGTGTTATACCGCATGTGGCCTCGTGTTATACCTCGTGTGGCCTCGTATTATACCGCGTGTGGCCTCGTATTATACCATGTGTGGCCTCGTGTTATACCTCATGTGGCCTCGTATTATACCGCGTGTGGCCTCGTGTTATACCTCGTGTGGCCTTGTATTATACTGCTTGTGACCTCGTGTTATACAGCGTGTGACCTCTTATTATACTGCGTGTGTCCTCGTGTTATACCTCGTGTGGCCTCGTATTATACCTTGTATGGCCTCATGTTATACCGCGTGTAGCCTCGTGTTATACCGCGTGTGGCCTTGTGTTATACCACGTGTGTCCTCCCATTATACCGAGTGTGACCTTGTATTATAACGCGAGTGGCCTCTTATTATACTGCGCGTGTCCTCGTATTATACCGCGTGTGAGCTTGTGTTATACAGCATGTGGCCTCGTATTATACCGCGTGTGTCCTCCTGTTATACCTCATGTGGCCTTGTGTTATACCGCGTGTGGCCTCGTATTATACCTTGTATGGCCTCCTGTTATACCTCGTGTGGCCTCGTGTTATACCTCGTGTTATACTTCGTGTGGCCTCATATTATACCTTGTGTGGCCTTGTGTTATACCGCGTGTGTCCTCCTGTTATACCGCGTGTGTCCTCCTGTTATACCGCGTGTGTCCTCCTGTTATACCGCGTGTGGCCTCGTATTATATCGCGTGTGGCCTCGTGTTATACCTCGTGTGGCCTCGTGTTATACCTTGTGTTATACCTTGTGTGGCCTCATATTATACCTTGTGTGGCCTCGTGTTATACCGCGTGTGTCCTCCTGTTATACTGCGTGTGGCCTCGTATTATATCGCGTGTGGCCTCGTGTTATACCTCGTGTGGCCTCGTGTTATACCTTGTGTTATACCTTGTGTGGCCTCATATTATACCTTGTGTGGCCTCGTGTTATACTGCGTGTGTCCTCCTGTTATACCGCGTGTGGCCCCGTATTATACCGCGTGTGGCCTCGTGTTATACCTCGTGTGGCCTCGTGTTATACCACGTGTGGCCTCGTGTTATACCACGTGTGGCCTCGTATTATACCGCGTGTGTCCTCCTGTTATACCTCATGTGGCCTCGTATTATACCTTGCTTGGCCTCATGTTATACGTCGTGTGGCCTCGTATTATACCACGTGTGTCCTCCTGTTATACATCGTGTGGCCTCGTGTTATACCACACGTGGCCTCATATTATACAGAGTGTGGCCTCGTATTATACCACGTGTGGCCTCGTGTTATACCACGTGTGGCCTCGTGTTATACCGCGTGTGGCCTCATATTATACCGCATGTGTCCTCCTGTTATACCTTGTGTGGCCTCGTATTATATCTTGTTTGGCCTCGTGTTATACCTCGTGTGGCCTCATATTATACCTTGTGTGGCCTCGTATTATACCGCGTGTGTCCTCCTGTTATACCTCGTGTGGCCTCCTGTTATACCGCATGTGGCCTCGTGTTATACCTCGTGTGTCCTCCTGTTTTACCGCGTGTCGTCATATTATACCGCTTGTGGCCTCGTATTACACCGCGTGTGGCCTCGTATTACACCGCGTGTGGCCTCGCATTACACCGCGTGTGGCCTCGTATTATACCGCGTGTGGCCTCGTATTATACCGCGTGTGGCCTCGTATTATACCGCATGTGGCCTCGTATTACACCGCGTGTGGCCTTGTATTACACCGCGTGTGGCCTCGTATTACACCGCGTGTGGCCTCGTATTATACCGCGTGTGGCCTCGTATTATACCATGTGTGGCCTCATGTTATACCTCATGTGGCCTCGTATTATACCGCATGTGGCCTCGTATTATACCGCATGTGGCCTCGTATTATACCGCGTGTGGCCTCGTGTTATACCTCGTGTGGTCTTGTATTATACCGCTTGTGGCCTCGTGTTATACCGTGTGTGACCTCTTATTATACTGCGTGTGTCCTCGTATTATACCGCATGTGTCCTCCTGTTATACCTTGTGTGGCCTCGTATTATATCTTGTTTGGCCTCGTGTTATACCGTGTGTGGCCTCGTGTTATACCTCGTTTGGCCTCGTATTATACCTTGTGTGGCCTCGTATTATACCGCGTGTGTCCTGTTATACCTCGTGTGGCCTCCTGTTATACCGCATGTGGCCTCGTGTTATACCTCGTGCGTCCTCCTGTTTTACCGCGTGTCGTCATATTATACCGCGTGTGGCCTCGTATTACACCGCGTGTGGCCTCGTATTACACCGCGTGTGGCCTCGTATTATACCACGTGTGGCCTCGTATTATACCGCGTGTGGCCTCGTATTATACCATGTGTGGCCTCGTGTTATACCTCATGTGGCCTCGTATTATACCGCGTGTGGCCTCGTGTTATACCGCGTGTGGCCTCGTATTATACCGTGTGTGGCCTCGTGTTATACCTCGTGTGGTCTTGTATTATACCGCTTGTGGCCTCGTGTTATACCGTGTGTGACCTCTTATTATACTGCGTGTGTCCTCGTATTATACCGCGTGTGTCCTCGTATTATACCGCGTGTGGCCTCGTATTATAACACGTGTGGCCTCGTGTTATACCTCGTGTGGCCTTGTATTATACCACTTGTGGCCTCGTGTTATACCGCGTGTGGCCTCGTGTTATACCGCGTGTGGCCTCGTGTTATACCGCGTGTGGCCTCGTATTATACCGCGTGTGGTCTCGTATTATACCGCGTGTGGCCTCGTGTTATACCGCGTGTGGTCTCGTGTTATACCGCGTGTGGCCTCGTGTTATAACGCGTGTGGCCTCGTATTATACCGCGTGTGGCCTTGTATTGTACCGCGCGTGGCCTCGTATTATATCGCGTGTGGCCTCATGTTAAATTTAAATTGTGAAGTGCTGTGCAAACTGTTGGTGCCATATAATAATAATATATAAATTCTGTATAATAATAATAATATAACATTTGTACCCATTATTAGTATATACATGTTATCAGTGTCAGTATATATATATATGTAGAAATAACTCTCGGTGGAGCTGCTGGTTTAAAGCGGGCTGTTACCGTCACCTTTGTTACCTCAATTTCACCAGAACCGGGTCTAGGGTCCGTTGAGTTTAATCCCAGACAGTGTAGACACCAGACACTTGAGTATCTTTTCCAATGCTTTAATAAAGAGTAACTGAAGGAAGTAGCAGGAAAGAGGTAGAAGAAGAGTTGCAGGGAAGTTCAAATACCTTTTCTTGATGTAGCATTAGAAATTGGAATCTTGTAGACGAATGTACTTTCCTTTTAGAGTTGAATCTTTGCCCGCCCGGATAGGTTTCTCTCACTAACCTAGCAGCCGACACGTAGCACCAACAAAAGTCTCTGCCACAGACTTGAATGGAATAGAATCCCGTACGATCCTCTGCCACAGGATGTAATGGTTTACGGTGGATAGCAAACACAGCACTAGAACCTTTAAGCCGACCCGGCAGTACTATGCAGTAAGATTACTTCAAGATACGTCCTCCAACCGAGTCACCAGGCCCCTCTCCAGACCAGCACTCTGCATGATCCTTCCATGATGGGTCCTCCCCTGGGATCTTCTCAGTTGTCCAGCTTCTTCCTGCAGGACAGACAGCACAAGACTATTCCTTCCCCGCTGTGGTGGGCCCCAGACAGGCTTCTGGGCCCACCCACACGCCGCAGCAACGTGGGCCTCTTGATCAGGGGACCACGGGGTAGTACTCCTAACACATACCTGTCGACCAGGAGGGCCAGCAGGTGGAACGAAAAACGAACCCTGAAACATGTCGTCTGTCCCATAAATACCCTCTCCCAGAATGCAACTCGGAGGACCACCTCCACCAAGTTATCTCCGGGATAGAGGAGCACCCATACACTTCAACACGTTGCCTTTCCAACACCGACCCATGGTGACACCGACACCCACAGGCACAGTGTGAAACTACATGCAACACAGCCAAGCTGGAACAGAGGCAAATCTGACTATGTATGAACAGATAACCCACTAAATTTACCTATCAGCAGTAGATTGAAAATATACCAGCACTATATATATATGATCATATATGATCAGTGTCAGTATATATATATATATGATCAGTGTCAGTATGTGTATATATGATCAGTATATATATATAATCAGTGTCAGTATATATATATATATATATGATCAGTGTCAGTATATATATGATCAGTGTCAGTATATATATGATCAGTGTCAGTATATATATGATCAGTGTCAGTATATATATATATATGATCAGTGTCAGTATGCAGTACCTCTCTCTGTCCTCCAGGTGGAGTGCTCGGTCTCCTCTCTCCGGATGGTGGGGGTTATTCTCCAGGAAGTGAGATGTTACCGTACTTTAAAACAGAAAGTAATTTCTCTCCTGATGAGGAGTGCTCAGCCATGTTATTATAGGGTGGAACCTGAATTCTGGAGACGATGAGACCCCCAAATATCCTCTACATACTGCTCCCCCTCTTCACTGTCACAGGTAAGTCCCCTTGTACTGCGCTACACTGTGTGTGGGTGATATCAGTGTAGACGGTATCAGGAAGAAATGGGAATTATTTCAGAGAAATGTCTATATAAAGTCTCCGGGACATGAAACCCGACCACCATCTGTATGATGTCATCATTTCCCTTAGATTGTAAGCTTTCAGGATCAGAGCCCTCTGATTCCTCCTGTATTAAATTGTATTGTAACTGTACTGTCTGCTCTCATGTTGTACATCGCTGCGCAAATTGTTGGCGCTATATTATCCTGTATAATGATAATAATTTCCAGGAGTGACCCTCCCCCCATATTGTACTGTAATTTCACCTGTTATATGCATCCCGAACAATAATTCTCATCATCCTCATCCTGTACTGAGGGGTGAAGAGCGCCATTTACAGAACTGTCCATGATGAGGTCACTCAACCCCGAACACAATCACTATATGACCATCACCCATCCTCCAACCTTCCTTCCTAACACTAACCTAATCCCCCATACTAATCTAACCTCTGACCTTATCCCCAATACCAACCTAACCCCCAACCTAATCCCCAATACCAACCTAACCCCCAACCTAATCCCCCAATACCAACCTAACCCCCAACCTAATCGCCAATACCAACCTAACCCCCAACCTAATCCCCAATACCAACCTAACCCCCAACCTAATCCCCAATACTAACCTAACCCCCAACCTAATCTCCAATACCAACCTAACCCCCAACCTAATCGCCAATACCAACCTAACCCCCAACCTAATCCCCAATACCAACCTAACCCCCAACCTAATCCCCAATACCAACCTAATCCCCAATACCAACCTAACCCCCAACCTAATCCCCCAATACCCACCTAACCCCCAACCTAATCCCCAATACCAACCTAACCCCCAACCTAATCGCCAATACCAACCTAACCCCCAACCTAATCTCCAATACCAACCTAACCCCCAACCTAATCCCCAATACCAACCTAACCCCCAACCTAATCCCCAATACTAACCTAATCCCCAATACCAACCTAACCCCCAACCTAATCCCCAATACCAACCTAACCCCCAACCTAATCCCCCAATACCAACCAAATCCCCAATACCAACCTAATCCCCAATACCAACCTAACCCCCAACCTAATCCCCAATACCAACCTAATCCCCAATACCAACCTAATCCCCAACCTAATCCCCGATACTAATCCCCGATACTAACCTAACCCCTGATACTAACCTAACCCCCAACCTAATCACTGATACCAACCTAACCCCTGACCTAATCCCCAATACTAACCTAATCCCCGACCTAATCCCCAATACTAACCTAATCCCCGACCTAATCCCCGATACTAACCTAACCCCTGACCTAATCCCCAATACTAACCTAATCCCCGACCTAATCCCCGATACCAACCTAACCCCTGACCTAATCCCCAATACTAACCTAATCCCCGACCTAATCCCCAATACTAACCTAATCCCCGACCTAATCCCCGATACTAACCTAACCCCCAACCTAATCCCCAATACTAACCTAATCCCGACCTAATCTCTGATACTAACCTAATCCCCGACCTAATCCCCGATACCAACCTAATCCCCGACCTAATCCCCGATACTAACCTAACCCCCAACCTAATCCCCAATACTAACCTAATCCCCGACCTAATCCATGATACTAACCTAACCCCCGACCTAATCCCCGATGCTAACCTAATCCCTGTGAAAAAAAATGTAGCGCATATACTGTGCAAACCCACAAAAAGAGGGGAGTATTAATATATAATAACACCATCAATAACATAAATAACTCGTGAGTCTCTCAACATATATGAATGAAGTCCAAATAAGTGAACAACGTATAATTGAAAAATGTCCCACTGGTGAAGGTGAGTGAGTATATACAACGACTGATGTTCAAACACAGGCAAATCTTTCAATCCCCCAGGAGGAACACATCCATCGGCTGTATAAATCTTGATAAAAGTAGTGTATAGAAAACTCTTACCAGATGAATTGGACTCCCTTGTCAGCGACAGGGAATTACTAAGGCAGGGTGCCCCTCAGGGCCATGGGAAGGATATCCCGACTCTGGAACCTTCTGGGTCCGACTCTGCAATGATCTCCTGGGGCCGCCAGGTAGATTCTCACAAAGGATGGCCAAGGCACAGATCAGAGGGAACGTGACATCTCACATGAAGCTGAAGTGGAAACTGGATTTTCTCTCAGGTGGTATGTGGAGCAAAAATAAAAAGCCTCCACATAGTGCAGATAAAAAAAGATGGGTTTTTTATTGCTAAAAAGCCTGATTATAATAAAAGATGTGATCACAAACGATAAAAACAAAATGGGCAACAAGGAGGATGCTGAAAGCGACTGACGCGTTTCGACCAATCGGCCTTCTACTGGGGCATACATAGAGAGAAAATCCAGCTTCCACTTCAGCTTCATGTGAGATGTCACGTTCCCTCTGATCTGTGCCTTGGCCATCCTTTGTGAGAATCTACCTGGCGGCCCCAGGAGATCATTGCAGAGTCGGACCCAGAAGGTTCCAGAGTCGGGATATCCTTCCCATGGCCCTGAGGGGCACCCTGCCTTAGTAATTCCCTGTCGCTGACAAGGGAGTCCAGTTCATCTGGTAAGAGTTTTCTATACACTACTTTTATCAAGATTTATACAGCCGATGGATGTGTTCCTCCTGGGGGATTTAAATATTTGCCTGTGTTTGAACATCAGTCGTTGTATATACTCACTCACCTTCACCAGTGGGACATTTTTCAATTTTATGACGTTAACTTATTTGCACTTCATTCATTTATATTGAGAGACTCACGAGTTATTTATTTTATTGATGGTGTTATTATATATTAATACTCCCCTCTTTTTGTGGGTTTGCACAGTATATGCGCTACATTTTTTTCCACGGTATTTTCATGGTTGCTGTCACTCCGTATGTAGCTGCTCCATTTTTTTAGTATTTTCTTTTTAGCGCAGTGTATATTCACCATAACCTAATCCCTGACCTAATGCCCGATACTAACCTAACCCCTGACCTAATCCCCGATACTGACCTAATCCCTGATACTAACCTAACCCCCGACCTAATCCCCGATACTAACCTAACCCCCGACCTAATCCCTCATACTAACCTAACCCCTGATACTAACCTAACCCCCGACCTAATCCTCGATACTAACCTAATCCCTGATACTAACCTAACCCCCAACCTAATCCCCGATACTAACCTAACCCCCAACCTAATCACTGACACCAACCTAACCCCCGACCTAACCCCCGATACTAACCTAATCCCTGATACTAACCTAACCCCCGACCTAATCCCCGATACTAACCTAACCCCCAACCTAATCACTGACACCAACCTAACCCCCGACCTAACCCCCGATACTAACCTAATCCCCGACCTAATCCCCGATACTAACCTAATCCCTGATACTAACCTAACCCCCGACCTAATCCTCAATACTAACCTAACCCCCAACCTAATCACTGACACCGACCTAACCCCCGATACTAACCTAATCCCCGACCTAATCCCCGATACCAACCTAACCCCCAACCTAATCCCCAATACTAACCTAATCCCGACCTAATCTCTGATACTAACCTAATCCCGACCTAATCTCTGATACTAACCTAATCCCCGACCTAATCCCCGATACCAACCTAACCCCCGACCTAATCCCCGATACCAACCTAACCCCCCGACCTAATCCCCAATACTAACCTAATCCTGACCTAATCCCCAATACTAACCTAACCCCTGACCTAATCCCCGATACTAACCTAACCCCCGACCTATTCCCCAATGCTAACCTAACCCTCAACCTAATCCTTGATACTAACCTAACCCCTGACCTAATCCCTGATACTAACCCCTGACCTAATCCCCAATACTAACCTAATCCCAGATAATAACCTAACCCCCGACCTAATCTCCGATACTAACCTAACCTTCAACCTAATCCCCAATACTAACTTAACCCCCGACCTAATCCCTGATACTAACCTAACCCCCGACCTAATCCCCAATACTAACCTAACCCCCGACCTAATCCCCGATACTAACCTAACCCTCAACCTAATCCCCGATACTAACCTTACCCCCGACCTTATCCCCGATACTAACCTTACCCCCGACCTTATCCCCGATACTAACCTAACCCCTGACCTAATCCCGATACTAACCTAACCCTCAACCTAATCCCCGATACTAACCTAACCCTCGACCTAATCCCCGATACTAACCTTACCCTCGACCTTATCCCCGATACTAACCTAACCCTCGACCTAATCCCCGATACTAACCTTACCCTCGACCTTATCCCCGATACTAACCTAACCCCTGACCTAATCCCGATACTAACCTAACCCCCGACCTAATCCCCGATACTAACCTAACCCCCGACCTAATCCCCGATACTAACCTAACCCTCGACCTAATCCCCGATACTAACCTTACCCTCGACCTTATCCCCGATACTAACCTAACCCCTGACCTAATCCCGATACTAACCTAACCCTCAACCTAATCCCCGATACTAACCTAACCCCCGACCTAATCCCCGATACTAACCTAACCCTCGACCTAATCCCCGATACTGACCTAACCCCTGACCTAATCCCGATACTAACCTAACCCCCAACCTAATCCCCGATACTAACCTAACCTCTGACCTAATCCCCGATACTAACCTAACCCCCGACCTAATCCCCGATACTAACCTAACCCCTGACCTAACCCCCGATACTAACCTAACCCCTGAACTAATCCCCGATACTAACCTAATCTCCGACCTAACCCCCGATACTAACCTAACCCCCGACCTAATCCCCGATACTAACCCCTGACCTAATCCCCAAAGATTGGGATGCCATTAAAGGCAGGCGTCCCAATACTTTTGGTAATATAATGTATCAATTAATTCAGATCTATTCAAAGTTTGTCCAGTGTGCTCAAACAATGGAGTCCACACGAGCTGCTGTAACTAAATGTGATCCGTGAACCCACCACCTAGGTAAATCAAGCTGCTTACCACAAACGCCGACCCCAAATTATAGGAGATCTGGCATGGCACGGTATGGTAGTATAACAATGGATCATCCAATCAGAGGGTGTCAACAGTACTCCACATCAGAGTGGAACTATGGAATTCTCATCCTGTGGGTCTATAAGGCTCAATCAAGGAGAGAGAGACCTCAGCCACCAAACGCATCACTGGTAGTGCAGCTGTTCGACTGGATGCTGCAGTCCCCAGTAACCTTGGATGGGGAAACCCTTATAATTAAGGAACCCTGCTGGCATTTGGCTCTCATTTGGAAGTGGATAGAGTAGGGACAGGAAGCTGCTTATTTTCTGGAGAGAGATGTAGTGTCAGGGAAAGTTTCCAGTATGGGGAGGGCAAGTGTAGGGATAATGTCACATATCTCTCAAGCACTGATTGCCGGACCTGTTGCAGCCACCTTCTTATTATCCTTCCTGAACTGCTAGCTGAATGTGCTACTCTGCCAGTCAGCCACCCTTCCTGAAGATGCTGTCTAGGTAAAGTAGGCCTTGCCTATAGTGTGCCCTACTGTACCTGAAGAGATGGCTCTGCACAGCTGTGTGATCTGCTGGTATACTCAGTGGGACTGCTGTTCCCTACACTACCTCCTGTGCCATTTTTGCATGTACCCGCCCACTGTTGGGGATTCTTCTGTGGCGGAGTAAAACATTATTCCTGCACCTGTTACTGCAAATATTAATACTAGTGATACCAACTGTGTTGCTACAAGTACTGTTTAACCGTTCTTCCATACCACTTTGACAAATACAAGAATGTATAAGTCATCTTGGTCTCGGTGTGTGCCATCCTCTCTGCACCGGGTACCCCGCCCCACCCACAGGTGATTTGAGTCTTGGGTGTTAAAGAACAACCAATAGAAATGAGATATAAACAAATAGGTAAAAAGTCACTTCCTACACAGCTTGTGGCCTCTGGTGTAAAGGGGTGAGGAAATGAGGAGGAGGGTGTGGGGATATGGACAGGAATAGAAAAGATGAGAAGTAGGGGTGCAACGGATCAAAAAACTCACGGTTCGGATCGTTCCTCGGATCAGGAGTCATGGTTCGGGTCATTTTCGGATCAACAAAAAAAAAATCTCCCTCACTGTAATATCCACAATCTCCCTATTGGCAGAGTATTGGCGGGTATATTGGCAGGGTATTGGCGGGTATATTGGCAGAGTATTGGCAGGGCTTTGCAGAGTATTGGCAGGGCATTGCAGCGTATTGGCACTGCTGCCATCCGATCTCTCCCCTCCACTGTACAGATCAGTACACAGAGGGGAGAGAGGAACCGGCGTCATGATGGAGCGAACACGTGCTAAACGGCCGCCGGGTGTACCAAGATGGAGCTAGGCCAAAGCCGCGGCCTTTCCTATGGCCGAGGCCACAGAGCACTCCGCGGATCGCGGCTGTCTCGTACGGATCAACCTCCGCGGATCGGATCACGGATCGATGACGATCCGTTGCACCCCTAATGAGAAGCCAGAACAGTGAGGAGGAACCAAGAAAAAGAGGAGCAAAGAGTAAGCCAAAAAGCAAAACAGAGACACTTTGGAAAACCAAGTTGGTTCTCCAGTAAAGTAATGCAGCGAGTGCATTGTATCTGGTTGCTGATGCCGGGGAAAAACCAACTTCGGTCCAAAAACTACGGGGGCGGACATGGGTCATCCTGGCCAAAGGAGACTTCCTGATACAGAAAAATTAGGTAAACAATTCAATTCCTAAATGTAACCGGTTGTAGAAAAAAGACATTTCTTAGGTGATCCATATGAAAAATGTAATAAATAAGAGTGTGGGAAGAGGGGAAGGGAAAAGAGAGAAGGGGTCAAAGGGCAAAATGCGAAGGGGGAGGGGTTAGGAGAAGGAAGGGGGATGGAAAAGAGGATGAGATGGGAGGGAACAGAGGAAGAAGGGGGATGCATGACAAAACTAATAAGCAAAACCCATTAAATAGATTTACCTGGAGCAAAACACTACAATGAAGTAGGTGCAAGGAACAAAGAGCTACAGCACATAGACATAAACTGAGGAGGTTGCCCTGAAGACAAGCTGTTTAGTCACCCCAGTCACACAGCATAGAAGTGCATGTTGGAGAGAAACAAGTAATGGAAAAATGAAAAGTCCTGAAAGTTGCACATCTCTGCAAAACCCCGTAGGAAAGTGTATGACAGTCTCAGCCTGGTCTCCAACCAGGCCACGTCCCCAACGAGTTTCACTCCTCCCATGGAGCTTAGTCATGAGGACCCCATGACTAGGCTGACTGGGTGGAGTAAAATGCATTGGAGGCATGGCCTGGTTGAAGCCCAGGCTGAGACTGTCTTTTGCCCCGTACACACGATAGGATTTTCCGACAGAAAATGTTCGATGGGAGCTTGTTGTCGGAAATTCCGACCGTGTGTGGGCTCCATCGGACATTTTCCATCGGAATTTCCAACACACAAAATTTGAGATCTGGATCTCATATTTTCCGACAAAAAAATCCGTTGTTGTAAATTCTGATCGTGTGTACACAATTCCGAAGCGAAAAAGTTCCACGCATGCTGTGAATCAAGCAGAAGGAGCAGCATTGGCTATTGAACTTCATTTTTCTCAACTCGTCGTACGTGTTGTACGTCACCGCGTTCTTGACGTTCGGAATTTCCGACAAGATTTGTGTGACTGTGTGTATGCAAGACAAGTTTGAGCCAACATCTGTCGGAAAAAAAACATGGATTTTGTTGTCGGAAAATCCTATCGTGTGTACAGGGCAATACATTTTCCTACGGGGTTTTGCAGAGATGTGCAACTTTCAGGACTTTTCCTTTTTCCATTACTTGCCATTCATGTACACGCACTTCTATGCTGTCACACGTATGGCAAGTAGGTGCAAAGAAAACCACTCAGCATGGGGTGGAAGTACACAGCCCAAATTGTCTGTGAGCTGCAAGCCCGTTGTCACCGACCAGCTACAACAGGCTACCAAAACACCACATCACTATATGAACAGTGAAATATCAATGTCAACATGTCGGAAAAGAGTTTCGATAGACCTTCAGACGGAATGTCTGAATCTGAAATAGTGGAGCACTCTTCTGTCGGGATGTAGTTGCGCTTGGCACGCGCCTTCACTGGTACAACAATGGCATCCCCTTTGACAGCCACTGGCATCACTTCCCCCACAGGCACACCACTCTCACTTCCCGCTGGCAATACTTGGCTCTGGTACTTTCTTCCCGGGTGGCTCGGACATCAGGGCGAGCAACTGGGCCCGACTGCGGCCTCGAGGAGCACTGGGTCCTGGGATAGTCACTGAGGCAGGGGTAGCAGCCTCCTGCACAACTCTGGTGATAACCGGCGGGCTCTGAACATCACTCCCAGCTGGGATAGCAACATTCTTATCCCAATCAACTTGTAGGATCCATGGAGGTAAAGTTGGAGGGACAACCTCAAACAGATGCTCTCCACAGCATCCACAGACGATCCAAGGCCTCAACTGCATGGTCAGGCCAGAACACTTTTCACAAATCAGTCCCAGAGACTCGTAGCCTCCAGCCGTATACAAGGCAAGCTTGCCCTTCGATGTTTACCGCACTCCGGTATCAGTCAGGACAGGTTTCACGTCGCTCGGACCGAAACAAACACAGGGAGCGTACTTTCTCCAATCCGCCATCTCACTCACGAACTGCGCCATCTTTCTCTTCAACCCACAATCAGACATACATGACAGCACTTCCTTTTCCTCCTCTGCAGAGTGGGAACTCCTCCCCCTGCCAACAGATTGGTGCAAATGTTTTCTGGGAATTGTGGCGCCCGCCTTTTTCATGCTCTGGCACGCCCGAACTGTACTGGAGTCCATTTTGGAGTCTGTATTAAGCCTCACAGCGCTGGCGGGAAGTGTCAAAAGACCAGGCTGATCCTCTCCCCTAAACAGTGAGACTTGATGGTTCTTCCCCACATTGGTAGTACACACGACAAAACAGTCCATTAGAAGTGTAAAGGTTACTTGCCACCTTCCCACGGAGCCAGACAAAATCCCAATGAAGCTGAGGCCGGTTGCTAAGGGCGACGGCTGCAGAGATAACACCTTAGCCTCACATTGGGCGCCAAATGTAGCAAGGTCCCAGGCCTCCTCTGATCTAATGATAACCTCCAGGGCCAGGGATAGCTGACATCCTTCTGTATGTAGTGGGTTGTGAGGCATGGTGGGTGTATAGTTGTTAAAGTTATTGGACGCCAGACACTTCTTGGATGCAAAAGAAAGTTTATTTCTCTTAACAAACCTTTTTGGGAGAGAGGGTTAGGGCGAGGACACCTTTAGGTAGTTGCAAGATTAATTGGGAGACTCAGAGACTTCAGTAGAACAGCCATGCAGGCATAGGTGTGCGCAGCCTCTTGCATTAGGGTGTGCACCCCAAAGCCCAAATACATATGCATGTGTATATGTACTGATGGTGTCAGTAGGGCAGTGGACAGTGTAATTTTGTTTATTTTATTTTTTTTTTAATTATTAAGTGTTCTTGCATAGCAAGACCACTTACTGTTATCTCACATATATATTATTCTTATTATTATAGCCAAATTTACCACCCTAACTCCTCCCACAGTTTTTACACTACATTGACAAGTAATATACCGAAACGTGCGGATTGTTCCCGAATGGTGTGCTATTACTTTGTGGAACGTTTCGCCGAATGGTTCACGAAATATCGTCGTTTTTGCGGCGAAATTGGTCCCATAGGAATGAATGGGGAAACTAGAGTGGGAGATGACAAAAGCTGGAAAATCAGAACATGATTTCTAAACTGCCGCCACTCCCTCATTTTCAAGCCCACCTACACAAATCTTATATCAAAACGTTCAGCTATCCCTGCTGCCACTAAACATGTCCACGGCTAAGCCATAGTCCTGATAGTTTTCACAATATGACCATTTGTTTGCAACTCACGCCGTCCATTGACATTCATTGAAACTACACTCTAGCCCCCTCCAAATTTGAAGGGCAATTTCTAAACTGCGACTGTGCCTTCATTTTTAATATTTCAGAGACATACTATACATCAAAATCTAGGTCTGGGTCTTGTGATTCTCACAATATAAAGATCTTCGCTGTAGGATGTATAGTTTTTAAAATACGGCCATTTGTTTAGAGGTCATTTCAGGAAATTTTAGCCATTAATCAGAGTGTACTGTTAGTGTTTGTTTTGTTGCCATGGTTACCAAAGCTTCTGTTATACACAGGGGGGGAAGGTGGCTGGAGCATCTCAGCTGATTACAGAGCCCGGGGGAGGGGACAGACACACCATGTACTGATTTATAATAGAGGAATATGATGGGGCAGTTTTGATGGGGTAATTCTGATGGGGCAGTTTTGATGAAGCAGTATTTGGGAAGCATAAACAGGGCATGAGCGTTGCTAGGAAACAGTGGTTGTAAACACAAGATGCTGAGACACCCCAAATGCATGTGACTTCATCTGCTAGACTTGATAATGCTTGTAGACTCCTCCCACAGTTTTCACACTACAGAGACAAGTAATATACCGAAACGAGCGGATTGTTCCCGATTGATGTGTTATTACTTTGTGGAATGTTTTGCCGAATGGTCCACGAAATGAAGTTTTTGCGGCGAAATTGGTCCCATAGGAATGAATGGCGAAATGTTCAAAACTAGAGTGGGAAGTGACAAAAGCTGACAACCCCATGATCAGCCAAAACATTATGACCACCCCATGATTAGCCAAAACATTATGACCGCCGCATGTAAAAAAAAAAATATTTTTGAAAAAAAAAAAATTTTTTTGAAAAAAGTAAAAAAATAATTTTTGAAAAAAAAAAATATATATTTTTGAAAAAAAAAAAATATATTTTTGAAAAAAAAAAAATTATTTTTGAAAAAAAAATTATTTTTGAAAAAAAAATTTCTTTTAAAAAAAAAATTATTTTTGAAAAAAAAATATATTTGAATAAAAAAAATATTTTTGAAAAAAAAAATTATTTTTGAAAAAAAAAATTATTTTTGAAAAAAAAATTACTTTAAAAAAAAATAATTTCGAAAAAAAAATTATTTTTGAAATAAAAAAATTACCTTTGAAAAAAAAATTACTTTTGAAAAAAAAAATCATTTTTGAAGAAAAAAAAATCATTTTTGATTAAAAAAAATTCATTTTTGAAAAAAAAAATTACTTTTGAAAAAAATGTTCAGCTCTTTCAGCGAATGATGGAACTTTTTTACTACTATTTATACTTTTTAAAATATTAAGCTTTTTAACACTTTTCACAGTTACTCAAGCCACTCCACCCCACCCAGTTACTCCGCCCACTCCAGTTGTAGAGGCAAGAACACTTTCACAATTTCCCCAGAAATTGTACCTTTTCTAGTTTTCTTTTGTAACATTTTTTTTGGGGATGAAATATCAGTGGTCTAAACAGGGGGGAATATGCACCACACAAGGCGATTAGGGTGTGCCCAGGCACACCTGGCACACCCTGTGCGCACGCCTATGCATGCAGGGAAAGGTATCCAGCAAGACGCCACATCTGCATGTCTAGGAATACTGTCTCCTTTGGCAACAGTTTTTAACAGTTCCAAACACAAGGCTTAACAGTTCCTTCACTTTCACTACAATCACTCCCTGTAGTTCTTCAGTACACTGAGCTCCCGGTCTCTCACTAGACCCACTGGTTCACTGCCACTGAATCCCTTGAGCTCCTCAAATCTAAACAGTGGTATCTTCCTCAAGTGTCACCCCCGCTTCTCTGCTGGGTCCCTAGCTTGGCACTCTAGATACCTCTCAAGCTTCACCCCCCGCTGGTCTGCTTGGTCCCTGGCTTGACACACAAGGCTGCTCTTCAAGCGTCACCTCCGCTGGCTGGGTCCCTGGCTTGATTCCCACTGAAGTTTCCAGATTCTTCACCGTCCCCGGTTGGTGAGAATACTGCTCCGGTACTTGCTTCTGTTACTCACTGTGGTCCCTGGTAATAAGGTGGATAGTCCCTTACTGGCGACAGCTTCCCCTCTACCTCCGACCACGACAGGTTCTCGACAGGACCATCACTTTTGGTTGGACTGCAAGCCACAGTCCCAACCCTGCGCTCTCTCTTGCTTCTGGACAGGCCCTCAGACAGCCTAGCAGCCAGATATGGCTGAGATACCCCATATACTCATAACCTGACCTTGCATTGCCCTTCTCGTATCTAGTACCACCAAGTGCCCGGCCACCTAGTGGTAGAAGAGAAAAGTGCAACAAAGCCAAACTTAGGGAGAAATCAATAGATCTCTAGCAATCAACCAGGATAACTACTCCAGGTAAGCAAATTTGTGAGGAGCAAACCTGCCTAAACTCCAGGGTGCTACACTAACATCCTGATTAGGAAACCACAATCAAAGTACAGAAGCACCATGTCCACCTCAGCGAGGAGTAATTTATTTTTCAGCAAGGAAGTAGAGTTAAGTGGCATGGCCAGGAAACCAGAAAATGCAATAATCTATAAACCAAACAGGAGCCAGCAGCATGTGGGCACAGAGGTAAACTAGGGAAACAGCTGTGAATGTGTGGTCAAACAGTTTGCAGTCAGCAACAAGCGTAATGGATGCCAGGAATATAGTGCCAGATGGGGACGGTCAGTGGCATGATGTCCAAGGGTGGCATAAGGCTCAAAGAGTGGTAGGTTGCTCCATGAATTGTATGTATAAAGTGGGAACAACTAAGGAGTCAGTGCAATCCTAAGTGCAATTAAGGCTATAAAAGGTGACAAATGTTAACCAGTAATACAAGTACAAATTAGGAGGTAGGAATGCCCTCATCCTGCAAGTGAAAAAAGGACCCTCAAATCACAGGTTTAAAAGTAAGGGAGGAAGGGTGCAAAGAGAGCAGAAAAAAAGGATACTCCTCTATCTGTGGAGGGCCTGAAGACCTGAGAGTGGAGGTGTTCAAGGTCCCTGTGACCTCCAGTTCCTGAAGGGCTGTTCTTTTGGGCTCACTAAGGGTTGTCCTGGCCTCTCTATCCTCTTTGTCGTCGGCATGGGGGGCCAGTCCTAGAGAATGGAGACAGTTCTAAAGATCCATAATTGTGGAAGCTTCATAGTGGGTACCTTGGTGGTCAAACTGGAGTTTAAAGATACCTGACATGTTGTGATTGCAGGATCAGAAGGAATGGCTTCATGGCTCTTCTCTTGAGATTTTTAGATTGTGCTAGGCCTGCATACTTTTGGTAAGTATGCCCTTGGAAGGATAAGTCCTGAGCTTCTGTAGTACTTTTTATAAGAAATGGAATTTTAGAACCACGTCTTTGGAGGGGGGTGCATCTGCCAGCCTGTGGGTAAGGGGTTGTTGAATGTAATCTAGCTCTAGACAGTTGACCGAAAACATCAGGGACCAGTTTTTGCAGCAGAGCTAGGATTGAGATGTGGAGGTCAGTTATGCTTTCCTGTAAGGATCCAAATTCTGATGTTGCTGCAGCTGGATTGATTTTCCGCATCTTCAAACTGAGAACAGAATGTATCAAGATTTCTCTGCAGTTCCTCAAGATCATTCGAATGTCCATCCAAAGTAGTTGGGGCATTACTATGAGATTTTCTAGAAGGACTGCGTGCTGGCCCAAAGCCTTAATATCTTGTCTGAGATCAGAGGAGAGCTTCTTCACAGTGGTGGTAAGCTTGCCTCTCGCAATTCCAGATTTTTTGGGAGAAGATAGAAGGAAATTTTACAGGCTTCTGACAGAGCTATTCGAGTCCTTCATAGATTGGCGTATGTTCTTGTCATTCAGAGGGTTTGGTGCTATCATCTTGGCTGCATTCCTGTGATGGGTTTTGTGTTAAAAACCAGTGTGATGGACCGCTTGGCACCCTGACTGGGTAACTCCGCCAAACGGAGCTTCCTGCCCTCCAAACCCATCCAGCAGATCGAGAGCTAATACCAGCCCTTTACCGCAAACAATGTACACAGACAAGAATGTCAAGGTAAAACCAAAGGAATGACTGTTTATTGAACAGAACTATAGGTTTTTATACACTTCAAAAATAGGGGCAGTCCCCACATGAACAATGAAAACAAATATAAAACACATTGGGGAAAACAGCCCCATTGAAGGAATCTCCAGGAGGATTAGCCGTTAGAGAGAAACAATAGGTTACTCAATTAACAATGGTAATGCAAACCTAGGAGGCACGCAATGGGGAAATTACACAATGGGAGAAAGACACTTCACACCTGGACAGGATAGGCAAACAGGTACACATTATAACAGTAAACATTTAACACCTTAATAAACAGATTACACAGCAGGAGATCCCTCCAGGTTGTTTTGAGCTGGTTATAATCTTCTGCTCTTAGTCTCTGAGTCTAGGAGGGTTTGAAGTAGTCTATGCTGGTTTGGGCTGTCTGTACCTCAACAAAACACAGATTCCACAAATCTGTATTCAGGTCCTCCATTTCTCAGAGTCTGTGTGTTTCAGAGAAAGATGGACTTGAATCCAAAGTAAAACAACTCCAAAGGTCCCCCAGGCACATACCTCTTAAAGAATAGTGCTCCCTTAAATGCCAGGGCCCATAGTCAGTAGGCAAGAGGCTAGCCTGCAGTCCCCCCCCAAAAAGTCTCTGCCCCGATTGGGTCTGTCACACCCAGCTTTGCCTGGCTGCCCCCCATGGTACAAGGAGGATCTCACACGGCTCACTACCTCTAAAATGTCGCAGAGGTAGATTCCTGAACATGTACAGCTCAGGAGGTTGCCATAAACACCCAGGATGTGCAGAGCTGGGATAGAGTACAGCCATTCAGGTCATTTATGTGCATGCCCCCCCATTTGAAAACCTTTTTAAGACCATCATAGTAGCTTAGTTATGTACAAACTTGAGGACAGGAGAGAAAGGATGGACATGACTGATAAGTACATGAAGGTAATGGAAAAAGGTTTTCAAGGACAATCCAGGAAGGTTAACATATTACATAGATGATAAAAGCTGCATGAGTTCAGAATGTATCCAATCTGATATAGATATAATAATGATATTTTCTTCCCCAGTTTTTGGGTAAAAATAACTTGATTTGTATTTTATAGGGGCTCTGAGGGTGACAATGAGAACATCAGTTGTGTCAGTACTGAGAGATGAGGATGTCACCATTCACTGTGATATATACGGTCTAAATCCTGGGAGTGCCATTGCAGTACTATGGAGGAGGACATCAGAGAATAACACTGAGTACAATGTGTATGAATATAATAATGGACAGGTGACAGTATTCAGACCGGGAAGTTCCATGGATAATACAGAGATCCCAAAAGGAAACGCCGAGCTCCACATCCCCCGCATTCAGTTCTCTGATGAGGGGGAATACACCTGTACAGTGATAAGCACTCCGGATAAAGTAGAGGGTAAAGTTACCCTACAGGTGTCAGGTGAGTGATGGTGACATTGCCCCTCCTTTCCCCCATACTGTGTTATATGGCTCTGGGGTTGATTTACTAAGAGAGTTGAGAGTGTCCACTCTATGAATTGTTGCTGTGTTCACTTTGAATACCCAATCATGTGCGGATGAAAGAAGTAAACAGGAATTTTCTTTTTACATCATTGGAACATTGAAGTAACCTTTCCTGAGAGAACATTCACCCCTCCTTTAGTAAATCAGCCCTTATTTAGTGGCAGCTTATGCATTAGGGATGCACAGAAACCACCCCCCCATCCATGTGTCCGGCCCCTGATCTACATACAGGGATACCAGATGCATGGATTCCAATGGGGGGTGGGGGGTTTGAAGCACGTGGTTAGAGCCAGAGGCTCTAATCGGCTTCAAAAAAGGGTGAGCTCTAGGCGCAGAGCCCTGCACCCTGAGTCCACCCAGTTGTGCGACGATAATTAATGAATACTCATTGTTGCCACACTGATCCTCCTCCCGGCCAATCGGGAAGCTGGTCTGACACCCGTCACCCTAATGGCTGAAAGGACAGGTGATCCTATTGGACGCATAGGAGGAGGAGAGAAGAGACTCTATGAGAGGGAGGACACAGGAGCCGCTGCCTGGGACACAGCTTGCTGTCCGTCACCAGCTGCCTGACCTGCAGCCCACCACTAAGATGGGGTAATAGCCGGGCAGACAGCGGGCGGGGGGATGCCGTTAAGCGCTGCTGGCTGCTGGGGAGGGGGAGGGGCTGAATTACTGGTGTGCCGCTGGCCCGGGGAGGTGGTGTGTGCTGGAAAAGTGTTGTGATGCTGGCCACCGGGGGGGGGGTGTTCGGTTGATTGCCGACCCCCCCAAAAAACACAAGTGCCGCCACTGCTTATGGGGAATCTCCCCCAGAGAATTCCTCCCTCTAGTGGTGGACGTGAGAGGCTAGGGGGAGCCCAGTGACCATATCTATTGACTGGAGGGTCTCCTGTGTCATTTCTATCTAATCCACCATTACAATGGGTTCTTCTTGGTATAATCTGCACAGTCTGTGGATGTGATCTCTGTATTTTCTGCAGATTATATTAATAATGATTATTCTCTGTACAGCTCGTCCATCGGCTGATGTGGCACCAGAAAATACAGCCATAGAGGTGGGGGCGGAGAAGACGGTGATGTGTGAAGTTCACAATTTTTATCCAAAAGATATTTCCATACGCTGGAGTCAATATCGTAAGGTTTCTTCTGACTGTGAGGTCCTGGAGATCTGTACCTGTGTGAAGAATGTACTTATGAATTCAGACGGGACGTACAATGTGACAAGTCTACTGACCCTGAACCCCAAGATAGAAGACAATGGGAACATCTATTCCTGTATTATCAATCACCGATCTCTGCAGACTCAACTGTCAAGGAATCTCACCCTCACAGTGACAGGTCAGTAATATCTATTATTATTTTACATTATATACCATAGATTTCATAATAACTACCCATCTGTCATATAGAAGGTGTGGTGTTTGGTTGGGTGAAGTGCCCGGACTCTAAACACCAAGAGATGCCACCAGCACACTTCCAGCACACCTCTTCACTCACACTGGTGGCACAACTAAGTTCAATAAGATGAGCAGGCTCCTCCATACAGGGGTGATGATTGGTCAATGTGCATCCAACAATTCTGAGGTCTTATTACCAAGTGGGGGCAATTTTCCTGCATACCCCACCTGTATGTCAGTGAGGAGCATTCTCTGCCTCTGCACTATTCCTTCAGCCTCTCACACACAGCATTCTCTGACCCCTCATCAGTGGTGTATTTTGGCTTTGTGCTGCCCTTGGAAAGACTAAAATTTGGCACCCTCGTCTTACCCCTTCCTGATTAATACCCACACCCTTCATCTGTAAACTCCACCCCTTCCTCTTTAGGCTCCACCTCTTCCATTTAGATCGCTACCTCTTCAGAGGTGGGGTGAGAGAGGGAGGTGAGAGAGAGGGGGGAGAGAGAGAGGGGGAAAGTGGTGGGAGGAGAGAGAGGGAGGTGAGAGAGAGGGGGGAGAGAGAGAGAGGGAAAATGGGGGAGAGAGAGAGGGAAAATGGTGGGGAGAGAGAGGGAGGTGAGAGAGAGAGAGTAGGAGAAAGAGAGGGAAAGTGGTGGGAGAGAGAGAGGGAGGTGAGAGAGAGGAAAAGTTGTGGGGGAGAGAGAGGGAGGTGAGAGAGAGAGAGGGGGAGTGGTGGGGGAGAGAAAGGGAGGTGAGAGAGAGAGGGGGAGAGAGAGAGGGAAAGTGGTGGGGGGAGAGAGAGGGAGGTGAGAGAGAGGGGGCGAGAGAGAGAGGGGGGAGTGGTGGAGGGAGAGAGAGGGAGGTGAGAGAGAGGGAGGTGAAAGAGAGGGGGGAGTGGTGGGGGGAGAGAGAGGGAGGTGAGAGGGAGATGGGGGAGAGAGAGGGAAAGTGGTGGGGGAGAGAGAGGGAGGTGAGAGAGACAGGAGGGGAACGTGGTGGGGGAGATGAGGGAGGTGAGAGAGAGAGATTGGGGAGAGAGAGAGAGAGAGGGAAAGTGGTGGGGAAAAGAGAGAGGGAGGTGAGAGAGAGAGAGAGAGGGGGGGAGTGGTGGGGGAGAGAGGGGGACATAAGAGAGAGGGAACGTGGTGGAGGGAGAGAGAGGGAGGTGAGAGAGAGGGGGGGGATTGGTGATGGGAGAGAGAGGGGAAGTGGTGGGGGGAGAGAGAGGGAGGTGAGAGAGAGGGAAAGTGGTGGGGGAGAGAGAGGGAGGTGAGAGAGAGGGGGGAAGTGGTGGGGGGAGAGAGACGGAGGTGAGAGGAGGAGAGAGAGAGAGAGAGAGGGGGAAGTGGTGGGGGAAGAGAGAGGGAGGTGAGAGAAAGGGGGAGAGAGAAAGAGGGAAAGTGATGGGGAAAGAGGGAGGTGAGAGAGCGAGGGGGAGAGAGAGAGAGGGAAAGTGGTGGGGGAGAGAAAGGGAGGTGAGAGAGAGAGGGGGAGAGAGAGGGAAAGTGGTGGGGGGAGAGAGAGGGAGGTGAGAGAGAGGGGAGGAAGTGGTGGGGGGAGAGAGAGGGAGGTGAGAGAGAGGGGGGAGAGAGAGAGAGGAAAAGTGGTGGGGGAGAGAGAGGGAGGTGAGAGAGAGAGAGGGGAGATAGAGAGAGAGGGAAAGTGGTGGGGGAGAGAGGGAGGTGAGAGAGGGGGAGAGACAGAGAGAGGGAAAGTAGTGGGGGGAGAGAGAGGGGGAAAGTGGTGGGGGGAGAGAGAGGGAGGTGAGAGAGAGAAGGGGGAAGAGAGAGGGAAAGTTGTGGGGGGAGAGGGCGGTGAGAGAGGGGGAGAGACAGAGAGAGGGAAAGTAGTGGGGGGAGAGAGAGGGGGGGAAGTGGTGGGGGGAAGTGGTGGGGGGAGAGAGAGGGAAGGTGAGAGAGGGGGGAGAGAGAGAGGGAAAATGGTGGGGGGAGAGAGAGGGAGGAGAGAGGGGGGAGAGAGAGAGAGGGAAAGTGGTGGGGGAGAGAGAGGGAGGTGAGAGAGGAGGGGAACGTGCTGGGGGGAGATGAGGGAGGTGAGAGAGAGAGATTGGGGGAGAGAGAGGGAAAGTGGTGGGGAAGAGAGAGGGAAGTGAGAGAGAGGGAAAGCGGGGGGGGGGGGAGAGAGGGAGGTGAGAGAGAGGGAAAGTGGTGGGGAAGAGAGAGGGACGTGAGAGAGAGGGAAAGCGGGGGGGGGGAGAGAGGGGGGTGAGAGAGAGAGGGGGGAGTGGTGGGGGGAGAGAGAGGGAAAGTGGTGGGGGGAGAAAGAGGGAGGTTAGAGAGAGGGGGGAAGTGGTGGGGGGAGAGGGAGGTGTGAGAGAGAGAGAGGGAGGTGAGAGAGAGGGGGAAGTGGGGGGGGAGAGAGAGGGAGGTGAGAGGAGGAGAGAGAGAAAGGGAAAGTGGTGGGGGAGAGAGCGGGAGGTGAGAGAGAGGGGGTAAGTGGTGGGGGAAGAGAGTGGGAGGTGAGAGGGAGAGAGAGGGGGAGAGAAAGAGAGAGAGGGAAAGTGGTGGGGGAGAGAGAGGGAGGTGAGAGAGGAGGGGAACGTGCTGGGGGGAGATGAGGGAGGTGAGAGAGAGATTGGGGAGAGAGAGGGAAAGTGGTGGGGAAGAGAGAGGGACGTGAGAGAGAGGGAAAGTGGTGGAGGGAGAGAGAGGGAGGTGAGAGAGAGGGGGGAAGTGGTGGAGGGAGAGGGAGGTGTGAGAGAGAGAGAGAGAGAGAGAGAGAGAGAGAGAGAGAGAGAGAGAGAGAGAGAGAGAGAGAGAGAAGGTGGTGGGGGGAGAGAGGGAGGTGAGAGAGAGGGGGAAGTGGTGGGGGAGAGAGAGGGATGTGAGAGAGAGGGAAAGCAGTGGGGGGAGAAAGAGGGAGGTGAGAGAGAGGGGGGAAGTGGTGGGGGGAGAGGGAGGTGTGAGAGAGAGAGAGAGAGAGAGAGAGAGAGAGAGGGAAGGTGGTGGGGGGGAGAGAGGGGAGGTGAGAGAGAGGGGGGGAAGTGGTGGGGGGAGAGGGAGGTGTGAGAGAGAGAGAGAGAGAGAGAGGAGAGAGAGAGAGGGAAGGTGGTGGGGGGAGAGAGGGAGGTGAGAGGAGGAGAGAGAGAGAGAGGGAAAGTGGGTGGGGGAGAGAGCAGGAGGTGAGAGAGAGGGGGTAAGTGGTGGGGGTGGGGGAGAGAGCGGGGAGGTGAGAGAGAGAGGGGGAGTGGTGGGGGGGGGAGAGAGAGAGGGAGGTGAGAGAGAGAGAGGGGGGGGGGAGAGAGAGGGAAAGTGGTGGGGGGAGAGAGAGGGAGGTGAGAGAGGGAGGTTGAGAGAGAGAGGGGGGAGTGGTGGGGGGGAGAGTGAGGGAGGTGAGAGAGGGAGGTGAGAGAGAGAGGGGGAGTGGTGGGGGAAGAGAGCGGGAGGTGAGAGAGAGGGGGTAAGTGGTGGGGAAGAGAGTGGGAGGTTGAGAGGGAGAGAGAGGGGGAGAGAAAGAGAGAGAGGGAAAGTGGTGGGGGAGAGAGAGGGAGGTGAGAGAGAGAGGGGGAGTGGTGGGGGGGAGAGAGAGAGGGAGGTGAGAGAGAGAGGAAAGTGGTGGGGGAGAGAGAGAGGGGGAGTGGTGGGGGGGAGAGAGAGAGGGAGATGAGAGAGAGAGAGAGGGGGGAGAGAGAGAGGGAAAGTGGTGGGGGGAGAGAGAGGGAGGTGAGAGAGGGAGGTGAGAGAGAGGAGGGGGAGTGGTGGGGGGGGGAGAGTGAGGGAGATGAGAGAGAGAGAGAGGGGGGGGGAGAGGAGAGAGAGAGAGAGAGAGAGAGAGAGAGGGGGGGGAGAGAGAGAGGCGGAGGAGAGAGAGAGGGAAAGTTGGTGGGGGGGAGAGAGAGGGAGGTGAGAGAGGGAGGTGAGAGAGAGAGGGGGAGTGGTGGGGGGGGAGAGTGAGGGAGGTGAGAGAGAGAGAGAGGGGGGAGAGAGAGAGGGAAAGTGGTGGGGGGAGAGAGAGGGAGGTGAGAGAGGGAGGTGAGAGAGAGAGGGGGAGTGGTGGGGGGGAGTGAGGGAGGTGAGAGAGGGAGGTGAGAGAGAGAGAGAGGGGGAGTGGGTGGGGGGGGGAGAGGTGAGGAGGTGATGAGAGAGAGAGAGGGGGGAGAGAGAGAGGGGAAGTGGTGGGGGGGGGAGAGTGAGGGAGGTGAGAGAGGGAGGTGAGAGAGAGAGGGGGAGTGGTGGGGGGGGAGAGTGAGGGAGGTGAGAGAGGGAGGTGAGAGAGGACAGGGGGGAGTGTTGGGGGGGAGAGTGAGGGAGGTGAGAGAAGAGAGAGGGGGGAGAGAGAGGCGGAAGGTGGTGGGGGAGAGAGAAGCCCACATCATCCCCTTTTTACCAGCTGTGTAGCAAAGGCTTCTAAAGCCACGCATCAAAAGCCTCCATCCTGCTCTGCCAAGTGAGCCCTGGGATCGGAGGCCTGCAGCCACCGCTGCCTCCTGCTTCCGCTTTACTCCCCTGTCCGTGGCTGCATGGTGTCACCCCTCTGGTGGGTGTCACCTGGGTGCAGTGGCAGCCCGTCAATAGGGAGCGCTTGGGCACCGCCTCCCCCAAAGCTGGACATGGGGGGGTAAAGAAAGAAAAAAGTGGCCCTTTAAGAGCATCCGGTCACCGGACACTGAGCCGTCCACTAGAAGCTTGACTGCTGTAATCAGCTGAAAAGTTTCATTGGGCAGTGTTTGGAGTGTAAACAGGGCGCAGGCCATGCATCCTGTTTACACTCTACATCAAATCATTCATGATTCCATTCCACCTGGTTGCACATGATTGGTGGGTCCGGAGGACGGTAGGTGGGGCTTAATGTGGACCGTCACTTCCGTTCTCCCTACCACCCAGAGAGCAGCACCGACTGTCCTTCTGAGTAAATCTCCCCCAGTGATCTCCTGCACACTCGCTCTGTACCCTCCAGCCCTCCGATCCACCCCCCCACCTCGATCTCCAGTGCCCTGCTGAGAGAAGCCGGAGCACAGCCTGTGCTGACACTGCAGAGAGAGAGGTGAGCGGAGCTGAGGTCTGAGGAAAGTTTGTGCAGATAAGCAGGTAGCCTTTCATGTTGGGATAAAGGACAGATTTGTTTGCAGGACATGAGATACTGACAAGTAGGGTCAGAAGAGCAGGGAAGTGTGTGTGTGTGAGGTGGGGGAAGGGGAGAGCCGGTGTGCCCGCGCATGCGCAGTATGGAAAGGCACAACAGCTGATTTGCTGATCAGCTGGCGTGACGTCACCATAGCGCATGAGCACATTGTAGGAGGTTTTTTCTCAATGGGAGATACCATTTGACGGCCACAACTGAAAGCTTTGCAAACAGCGGAGGGACAACGTATTTGTCATATTGTGTGGGGTGGGCTTACAATGTGCTCAAGATCGGGTTTTGTCTGTGTTGCAGGGCGGGTTGCAACAGACAAAACCTGCCCTTCAACACACCCACAACCCGCCATTGCAACACACCTACAACCTGCCCTTCAACACACCCACAACCCACCATTGCAACACACCCACAACCCGCCCCCTTCAACACACCCACAACCGGCCCTGCAACACACCCACAACCTGCCCTTCAACACACCCACAACCTGCCCCCTTCAACACAACCACAACCCGCCCTTCAACACACCCACAACCCGCCCTTCAAGACACCCACAACCCGCCCTTCAACACACCCACAACCCGCCCCCTTCAACACACCCACAACCCACCCCCTTCAACACACCCACAACCCACCCCCTTCAACACACCCACAACCCGCCCTTCAACACACCCACAACCCGCCATTGCAACACATCCACAACCCGCCCTGCAACACATCCACAACCCGCCATTGCAACACACCTACAACCCGCCATTGCAACACACCCACAACCCGCCATTGCAACACACCTACAACCTGCCCTTCAACACACCCACAACCCGCCCCCTTCAACACACCCGCAACCCGCCCTTCAACACACCCACAACCCACCCCCTTCAACACACCCACAACCCGCCCTTCAACACACCCACAACCCGCCATTGCAACACACCTACAACCTGCCCTTCAACACACCCACAACCCACCATTGCAACACACCCACAACCCGCCCCCTTCAACACACCCACAACCGGCCCTGCAACACAACCACAACCCGCCCTTCAACACACCCACAACCCGCCCTTCAAGACACCCACAACCCGCCCTTCAACACACCCACAACCCGCCCCCTTCAACACACCCACAACCCACCCCCTTCAACACACCCACAACCCGCCCCCTTCAACACACCCACAACCGGCCCTGCAACACAACCACAAACCGCCCTACAACACACCCACAACCCGCCCTTCAAGACACCCACAACCCGCCCTTCAACACACCCACAACCCGCCCCCTTCAACACACCCACAACCCACCCCCTTCAACACACCCACAACCCGCCCTTCAACACACCCACAACCCGCCATTGCAACACACCTACAACCCGCCCTGCAACACATCCACAACCCGCCATTGCAACACACCTACAACCCGCCATTGCAACACACCCACAACCCGCCATTGCAACACACCTACAACCTGCCCTTCAACACACCCACAACCCGCCCCCTTCAACACACCCGCAACCCGCCCTTCAACACACCCACAACCCGCCCTTCAACACACCCACAACCCGCCATTGCAACACACCCACAACCCGCCATTGCAACACACCTACAACCTGCCCTTCAACACACCCACAACCCGCCCTGCAACACACCCACAACCTGCCCTTCAACACACCCACAACCCGCCCTGCAACACACCCACAACCCGCCCCCTTCAATACACCCGCAACCCGCCCTTCAACACACCCACAACCCACCCCCTTCAACACACCCACAACCCGCCCTTCAACACACCCACAACCCACCCCCTTCAACACACCCACAACCCGCCCTTCAACACACCCACAACCCACCCCCTTCAACACTTCCGCAACCCGCCCTTCAACACACCCACAACCCGCCATTGCAACACACCTACAACCTGCCCTTCAACACACCCACAACCCGCCCCCTTCAACACACCCGCAACCCGCCCTTCAACACACCCACAACCCGCCCCCTTCAACACACCCACAACCCGCCATTGCAACACACCTACAACCTGCCCTTCAACACACCCACAACCCGCCCCCTTCAACACACCCGCAACCCACCCCCTTCAACACACCCACAACCCACCCCCTTCAACACACCCACAACCCGCCCTTCAACACACCCACAACCCGCCCTTCAACACACCCACAACCCGCCCCCTTCAACACTTCCGCAACCCGCCCTTCAACACACCCACAACCCGCCCTTCAACACACCCACAACCCGCCCCCTTCAACACACCCACAACCCGCCCCCTTCAACACACCCACCCCGCCCTTCAACACACCCACAACCCGCCATTGCAACACACCTACAACCCGCCCTTCAACACACCCACAACCCACCCTGCAACACACCCACAACCCGCCCTGCAACACACCCACAACCCGCCCTTCAACACACCCACAACCCGCCCCCTTCAACACACCCACAACCCGCCCCCTTCAACACACCCACAACCCGCCCCCTTCAACACACCCACAACCCGCCCTTCAACACACCCACAACCTGCCATTGCAACACACCTACAACCCACCCTGCAACACACCCACAACCCGCCCTGCAACACACCCACAACCCGCCCTACAACACACCCACAACCCGCCCTTCAACACACCCACAACCCGCCCCATTCAACACACCCACAACCCACCCCCTTCAACACACCCACAACCCACCCTGCAACACATCCACAACCCGCCATTGCAACACACCTACAACCCGCCCTGCAACACATCCACAACCCACCATTCAACACACCCACAACCCGCCCTTCAACACACCCACAACCCGCCCTTCAACACACCCACAACCCGCCCTTCAACACACCCACAACCTGCCCCCTTCAACACACCCACAACGCGCCATTCAACACACCCACAACCCGCCCTTCAACACACCCACAACCCACCATTCAACACACCCACAACCCGCCCTTCAACACACCCACAACCCGCCCTTCAACACACCCACAACCCACCCTTCAACACACCCACAACCGGCCCTGCAACACAACCACAACCCGCCCTTCAACACACCCACAACCCGCCCTTCAAGACACCCACAACCCGCCCTTCAACACACCCACAACCCGCCCCCTTCAACACACCCACAACCCACCCCCTTCAACACACCCACAACCCGCCCTTCAACACACCCACAACCCGCCATTGCAACACACCTACAACCCGCCCTGCAACACATCCACAACCCGCCATTGCAACACACCTACAACCCGCCATTGCAACACACCCACAACCCGCCATTGCAACACACCTACAACCTGCCCTTCAACACACCCACAACCCGCCCCCTTCAACACACCCGCAACCCGCCCTTCAACACACCCACAACCCGCCCTTCAACACACCCACAACCCGCCATTGCAACACACCCACAACCCGCCATTGCAACACACCTACAACCTGCCCTTCAACACACCCACAACCCGCCCTGCAACACACCTACAACCTGCCCTTCAACACACCCACAACCCGCCCTGCAACACACCCACAACCCGCCCCCTTCAACACACCCGCAACCCGCCCTTTAACACACCCACAACCCACCCCCTTCAACACACCCACAACCCGCCCTTCAACACACCCACAACCCACCCCCTTCAACACACCCACAACCCGCCCTTCAACACACCCACAACCCACCCCCTTCAACACTTCCGCAACCCGCCCTTCAACACACCCACAACCCGCCATTGCAACACACCTACAACCTGCCCTTCAACACACCCACAACCCGCCCCCTTCAACACACCCGCAACCCGCCCTTCAACACACCCACAACCCGCCCCCTTCAACACACCCACAACCCGCCATTGCAACACACCTACAACCTGCCCTTCAACACACCCACAACCCGCCCCCTTCAACACACCCGCAACCCACCCCCTTCAACACACCCGCAACCCACCCCCTTCAACACACCCACAACCCACCCCCTTCAACACACCCACAACCCGCCCTTCAACACACCCACAACCCGCCCCCTTCAACACTTCCGCAACCCGCCCTTCAACACACCCACAACCCGCCCCCTTCAACACACCCACAACCCGCCCCCTTCAACACACCCACAACCCGCCCTTCAACACACCCACAACCCGCCATTGCAACACACCTACAACCCGCCCTTCAACACACCCACAACCCACCCTGCAACACACCCACAACCCGCCCTGCAACACACCCACAACCCGCCATTGCAACACACCTACAACCCGCCCTTCAACACACCCACAACCCACCCTGCAACACACCCACAACCCGCCCTTCAACACACCCACAACCCGCCATTGCAACACACCTACAACCCGCCCTTCAACACACCCACAACCCACCCTGCAACACACCCACAACCCGCCCTTCAACACACCCACAACCCGCCCCCTTCAACACACCCACAACCCGCCCCCTTCAACACACCCACAACCCGCCCCCTTCAACACACCCACAACCTGCCATTGCAACACACCTACAACCCACCCTGCAACACACCCACAACCCGCCCTGCAACACACCCACAACCCGCCCTACAACACACCCACAACCCGCCCTTCAACACACCCACAACCCGCCCCCTTCAACACACCCACAACCCACCCCCTTCAACACACCCACAACCCACCCTGCAACACATCCACAACCCGCCATTGCAACACACCTACAACCCGCCCTGCAACACATCCACAACCCACCATTCAACACACCCACAACCCGCCCTTCAACACACCCACAACCCGCCCTTCAACACACCCACAACCCGCCCTTCAACACACCCACAACCTGCCCCCTTCAACACACCCACAACGCGCCATTCAACACACCCACAACCCGCCCTTCAACACACCCACAACCCACCATTCAACACACCCACAACCCGCCCTTCAACACACCCACAACCCACCCTTCAACACACCCACAACCCGCCCTGCAACAGCGGGGCACAATCTGACAACTGCTGTTAGCATAGTATTCAATTGTGGCCGTGAAATGGTATCTCCCGTCGAAAAAAGCCTCCTACAATGTGCGCATGCGCGAGCACTTTTCAGTAGAGCGCCGGTGTTCTGCCGAGAAAGTTCCCCTCGGCGGATAAGGACCCCCCTGTACTGCACAGGCGCAGCGCTTGCGCAGTACGAGCCGGCGGAAATAGCCGAAGCTGAATCGCTGTAAATCAGCTGTACACGCCGCCTGTAAGAGGGCCCCTCGCTTCGCTCGCCACGCTTCGGGCACGGCCTCACTTCGCTCGGCACTTTTTTATTCTACCTCTATGTCCACTTGGATGGTGGGGCTTGAACCTGGACTCAGGGCGCAGGCGCCGTATACAGCTGACTCAAGGTTTTCAGCTTTGGCTATTTTTGGCGGTTCCTTAGTTGTTCGTACCGCGCAAGCACTGCGCCTGCGCAGTACAGGGGGGTCCTTATCCGCCGGGGGAACTTTCTCGGCAAGACATCGGTTACTAAATCTGCCGTCTCCCCATAGCTGATGCAAATCTCTCAAGCTGGCACACATTCACTGTTAACCCCTTCCCACCCAGGCCAATTCTGACACTTCTCTCCTACATGTAAAAATCATCATTTTTTTTGTTAGAAAATTACTCAGAACCCCCAAACATTATATATATACGGTATATATATACCGTATATACTCGAGTATAAGTCGTTCCGAGTATAAGTCGAGGCCCTAATTTACTACAAAAAAATGGGAAAAACTTGTTGACCCGAGTATAATACGAGGGTGAGAAATGCACAGCTATTGTAAGTGGAAAAGAAGGTCAACAATGCCCATTTGCAGCATCACTGTGCCCATTTGCAGCCTCACTGTGCCCATTTGCAGCCATAGGTCCCCTGAACTTCAAACTTGGTAGTTAAGAGTTCCTAGATGCCCCCTAGCTGCAGCCAAAATTTGGGGTCTCTGAACCCAAAGGGTCCTGAAATGACATTGCTGCAGATGGACACAGTTGACCGAATTTGGGGCCCCGTATCTCGGGGCCACTTAGTGCTAGGAACCCCAAATTTGGTGTGCAAACCCAGTGGAACTAGCACCATAAAATTTCCAAAGGTGGGGTTTCTAGAACCAAGTGGCCCCGAGATACAGGGCCCCAAAAATCAGTTCAGAAAATGTCAAGCACTTTTCTGCAGCAGAGAATGACATTTTCCTAACCGGTTTTGGGGCCCCGTATCTCAGGGCCACTTGGTGCTAGGAACCCCAGCTTTGGATATGTTATGGTACCAGTTCCACTGGGTTTGCACACCAAATTTGGGGTTCCTAGCACCAAGTGGCCCTGAGATATGGGGCTCCAAAGTCGGTTCAGAAAATGTCAAGCACTTTTCTTCAGCAGAGAATGACATTTTCCGAACCGATTTTGGGGCCCCGTATCTCGGGGACACTTAGTGCTAGGAACTTCATCTTTGGATATGTTGTGGTACCAGTTCCACTGGGTTTGCACACCAAATTTGGGGTTCCTAGCACCAAGTGGCCCTGGTCGGTTAGGAAAATGAAATTTTTTGCTGCAGAAAAGTGCTTGACTCAAGTATAAGTCGAGAGGGGCACTTTCAGCACAAAAAAATGTGCTGAAAAATTCGACTTATACTCGAGTATATACGGTATATATATATATATATATATATATATATATATATATATACCCTGTTACCCCAAAAATAAGACCTAGCGTGACTGTCGGTGAAGGCTGCAATATAAGCCCTACCCCCCAAATAAGCCCTAGTTAAAGTCCTTGTAGGTCTTATTTTCAGGGTAGGGCTTATTTGGGGGGTAGGGCTTATATTGCAGCCTTCACCGACAGTCACGCTAGGTCTTATTTTCGGGTATACAGGGTATATATATATCTTTTTTTTTAGCAGGGACCCTAGAGAATAAAATGGTGGTCGTTGCAACTCTTTATCTCGCACGGTATTTGCGAAGCAGTTTTTCAAACGCTTTTTTTGGGGGGAAAGAAACAGTTTCATGCATAAAACAACAAAAACAAAAAAAACAAAAAACAGTAAAGTTATCCCAATTTTTTTGTATATTGTGAAATATGATGTCATACCTAAGATGTCAGGCTTCAAAATTGCGCACACTTATGGAATGGCGCCAAACTTCGGTACTTGAAAATCTGCATAGGCGATGCTGTAAAAATGTTTACAGGTTCCATGTTTAGAGTCACAAAGGAGGTCTAGTGCTAGAATTATTGCTCTCGCTGTAACTTTTGCGGTGATACCTCACATGTGTGGTTTTAATGCCGTTTACATATGTGGTTGTGGTTTACATATGTGGGCGCGACTTGCATATGCGTTCGCTTCTGTGAGCGAGCACGTGAGGACAGGGGCGCTTTACATTTATTTATTTTTTTATTGTTAATTTTTCATAACCCAGGAGCCATAAAGTTAATTCCAAAAAAGTCCTTCAGGCAAAGCAGCGTTAATTTTACTTTAATTTTTCTAGTTTGATGCTTTCTTTTTACATTTATTGTAATGTAAACATCCCTTGTAATAGGAATAGGGCATGACAGGTCCTCTTTACAGTGAGATCTGGGGGGGGGGGTCAATAAGTCCTCACATCTCTCCTCTAGGCTGGGAAGCCTAAAATAAAAATAAAATATAAAAATAAAAAAACGATCTCGGCTTCCCAGCTGAAATGGCGGCATTTTTTCAAATGCAGAGGCCAGACGTGACATCATAACATCGCGCCCGGCTTCCAAACAATCATAGAGACTCCGGGGATTGTATACCCTGATCTGTGAGGCTGAGCTGTATACCCTGACCTGTGATTCTACGGCTGTATACCCTGACCTGTGATTCTACGGCTGTATACTCTGTCCTGTGATGCTGAGCTGTATACTCCTGACACTATGGGTGGAAGCAAGTAGACTACAGAGGGCGGAGTGGGTGGATTCTATAAGGGGTGGGGCTTATGCAAAGTGGGAGGGGTCAAAAAGAGGGCGGGGTCTGCCCCCCATCCTAAAATTTCGCCAGCCGACACTGCCCGGGTGTGGTCTGCACCCCTGTAGTGACACCAGGAGAGTTGCTAGACGGCAAAAAGACCAGGGGTTTCAGCCCGAAGTCCAAGGCCGTGCGGGGGGGGGGAGTGGTGGCGATAGTGGCAGCAGTAGTGGTGTGGGGTTTTTTTGGCTGGGAGGTGGGGTTGTGTGACGGGGGGAAGCTCACTTGCTTGTTGCTGCCTGGCTTACCAGTGCCCATTAATGCTGACCACTAAACTCACCTGGCATACACACACTGACCTACCTACCTGACATACATACACTGACCTACCTACCTGACATACACACACTGACCTACCTGACATACATACACTGACCTACCTACCTGACATACATACACTGACCTACCTACCTGACATACACACACTGACCTACCTACCTGACATACACACACTGACCTACCTACCTGACATACATACACTGACCTACCTGACATACATACACTGACCTGCCTGACATACACACACTGACCTACCTGACATACATTCACTGACCTACCTACCTGACATACATACACTGACCTACCTTCCTGACATACACACACTGACCTACCTACCTGACATACACACACTGACCTACCTACCTGACATACATACACTGACCTACCTACCTGACATACACACACTGACCTACCTGATATACATACACTGACCTACCTGACATACATACACTGACCTACCTGACATACATTCACTGACCTACCTACCTGACATACACACACTGACCTACCTACTTGACATACACACACTGACCTACCTACCTGACATACATACACTGACCTACCTACCTGACATACACACACTGACCTACCTACTTGACATACACACACTGACCTACCTACCTGACATACATACACTGACCTACCTACCTGACATACATACACTGACCTACCTGACATACATACACTGACCTACCTACCTGACATACATACACTGACCTACCTGACATACATACACTGACCTACCTGACATACATACACTGACCTACCTACCTTACATATACACACTGACCTACCTACCTGACATACATACACACACTGACCTACCTGACATACATACACTGACCTACCTACCTGACATACACACACTGACCTACCTACCTGACATACACACACTGACCTACCTACCTGACATTAGGGATGAGCCGAACACCCCCCTGTTCGGTTCGCACCAGAACATGCGAACAGGAAAAAAAAGTCTATGGGACAGGAACATGATTAATCAAAAGTGCTAATTTTAAAGACTTATATGCAAGTTATTGTCATAAAAAGTGTTTGGGGACCCAGGTCCTGCCCCAGGGGACATGGATCAATGCAAAAAAAAGTTTTAAAAACGGACGTTTTTTCGGGAGCAGTGATTTTAATAATGCTTAAAGTCAAACAATAAAAGTGTAATATCCCTTTAAATTTCGTAGCTGGGGGGTGTCTATAGTATGCCTGTAAAGGGGCGCATGTTTCCTGTGTTTAGAACAGTCTGACAGCAAAATGACATTTCGAAGGAAAAAACATTTAAAACTACTCGCGGCTATTGCATTACCGACAATACACATAGAAGTTCATTGATAAAAACGGCATGGGAATTCCCCACAGGGGAACCCCGAACCAAAATTTAAAAAAAAAATGACGTGGGGGTCCCCCTAAATTCCATACCAGACCCTTATCCGAGCACGCAACCTGGCAGGCCGCAGGAAAAAAAGGGGGGGACGAGAGAGCGCCCCCCTCCACTCCTAAACCGTACCAGGCCACATGCCCTTAACATTGGGAGGGTGCTTTGGGGTAGCCCCCCAAAACACCTTGTCCCCATGTTGATGAGGACAAGGGCCTCATCCCCACAACCCTGGCCGGTGGTTGTGGGGGTCTGCGGGCGGGGGGCTTATCGGAATCTGGAAGCCCCCTTTAACAAGGGGACCCCCAGATCCTGCCCCCCCCCTGTGTGAAATGGTAAGGAGGTACTTACCCCTACCATTTCACTAAAAAACTGTCAAAAATGTTAAAAATGACAAGAGACGGTTTTTGATAATTCCTTTATTTAAATGCTTCTTTCTTCTATCTTCCTTCATCTTCTTCTTCTTCTGGCTCTTCTGGTTCTTCCTCCGGCATTCTCATCCAGCATCTCCTCCGCGGCGTCTTCTATCTTCTTCTCCTCGGGCCGCTCTGCACCCATGGCATGGGGGGAGGCTCCCGCTCTTCTCTTCATCTTCTTCTCTTCCTTATCTTCTTCTTTTCTTCTCTTCTTCTCTTCTTCATTTTCTTCTCCTTGGGCCGCTCCGCACCCATGCTGGCATGAAGGGAGGCTCCCGCTGTGTGACGGCGTCTCCTCGTCTGACGGTTCTTAAATAACGGGGGGCGGGGTCACGGGGAATGCCACAGGAAAGTCCCGTCATGTCCCGTGCATCAGAGGGGGGCGGGGTCACCAGGTGGCCCCGCCCCCCATTATTTAAGAACTGTCAGACGAGGAGACGCCGTCACACAGCGGGAGCCTCCCTCCATGCCAGGATGGATGCGGAGCGGCCCAGAGAAGAAAATGAAGAAGAAGAGAAGAAAAGAAGAGAAGAAGATGAAGAAGAAGATGAAGAGAAGAGCGGGAGCCTCCCCCCATGCCATGGGTGCGGAGCGGCCCGAGGAGAAGAAGATAGAAGACGCCACGGAGGAGATGCTGGAGGAAGAACCAGAAGAAGATGAAGGAAGATAGAAGAAAGAAGAAGCATTTAAATAAAGGAATTGTCAAAAACTGTCTCTTGTCATTTTTAACATTTTTGACAGTTTTTTAGTGAAATGGTAGGGGTAAAAACTTACCATTTCACACAGGGGGGGCCGGGATCTGGGGGTCCCCTTGTTAAAGGGTGTTCCGCGGCATTCGAATTTGCCGCGAACACCCCAAATTGTTCGCTGTTCTGCGAACTTGCGAACAGCCAATGTTCGAGTCAAACATGAGTTCGACTCGAACTCGAAGCTCATCCCTACCTGACATACATACACTGACCTACCTGACATACATACACTGAACTACCTACCTGACATACATACACTGAACTATCTACCTGACATACATACACTGACCTACCTACCTGACACGCACTGACCTACCTGACATACACTGACCTACCTGACATACATACACTGACCTACCTGACATACGTACACTGACCTACCTACTTGACATACATACACTGACCTACCTACTTGACACGCACTGACCTACCTGACACACACTGACCTACCTACCTACCTGACACACACTTACCTACCTGACACACACTTACCTACCTGACACACACTGACCTACCTGACATACACTGACCTACCTACCTGACATACACTGACCTACCTGACACACACTGACCTACCTACCTGACACACACTGACCTACCTGACACACACTGACCTACCTACCTGACACACAATGACCTACCTACATGACACACAATGACCTACCTGACATACACACAGTGACCTACCTGACACACACTGACCTACCTGACACACACTGACCTAACTACCTGACATACCCTGACCTACCTACCTGACACACACTGACCTACCTACCTGACACACAATGACCTACCTGACCAGGAGACGGACTTCATGTGTCCTGCAGCTCAGGCGTGGTGTGTGGTGTGCGTTTGCACCCATCATCACAGCAGGCAGCCAGAGGAGGAGAGGAGAGCCGCCCGCCTGAACGCAGAGCGGGGATCTCACAGTGATGGTGATCTCACAGCGCAGCGGCCGCATTGTAATTCCCGCCTTCTGGAGCCTGCAGCGCCTATGATGGACCTCACACATCCCGCGGTCCCACCATTGGACCAGTGGGACGTCCATCATAGGCGCTGCAGGCTACAGAAGGCGGGACCTGCTATGTGACTCGGCGTCACTCGGGATCAGATCGGTCCCCGCTCGTCGCTACTAATATAGTTGTGCATGCCTGAGACCCGGGGCTTTTCGGGGACCCATTTGGGGCTCCAGCCCCCCCCTCCCGACGCCACTGAGCGATGCCACTGCTTGTAGTGTCCCTTCTGCCTAAGGGTGGAGCTGCCCCCCTGAAAAATGCTGCCCAAGACACATGCCTTGTTTGCCTCATGGTAAATACACCCCTGCCTCTCATGGGCAGAACATTGACTGACCCCCGATATCATATACTGGCCATACTAGCAGCTAGTCACAGGCCTACATCTCTCCCTTCTGTCCTCTTTTAGCACATTGCTTCCTATTTTGCACAGGCAGGTAAGCAGCATTGGTGTCATTTCAGGTGCTGTCAGGTACCTCAGCATGTTCAGGGACCTCCAGCACTAACAGATACAATCAGACAATAATAATTGAGGTTTTGGAAATGTTTTTACTTATATCATGTTTTATTCTTCATTATTACAGAGAGAGAAGATAACACCGGAGCCATTGTAGGCGCTGTGGTCCTGACAATTCTGATCGTGTTATTTCTGGGTGTATTGGGTTTCCTCTACATCAGATTTATAAAGAAAGGTAAGGAGTGTGCACCGTCTGTTCATCATCAGATTCTGATTGGCGTGTTGTACTGTTTGTGTCGGGATTGTTCCAGGAAATAAGCAATCAGCTGATCATATGTTGTAAGAGCCGACAATCGTTCTGGATGTTTTCTTTATAATAGTGACCTTGCTGGGGCTCCATAGTGATCGTATGTCTCCATCTGATGGAATCCAGCTAACAATATCATTATCTTTATGGTGCCCAAAGCACCTCATACCCGGCAGGTCTAATATCTGAGATCCCATTTCAGTTTCCATGAATAGAATATTCAGTACTGTGGGACCTAAGCCTTAAATTTTATTAACAGGATTTTCCACCTTCTGGTGACTATTGTTTTGTATTAGTTTCTGGTATCATACATTCTTAGCTTTTTATTATTTTTTTCCCAATACCTCCAGTAGAGGTGCCCTATCCATTGTTCTTAGACAAGATGCATAGTAAATGTAATAATCCGTACAATGATTTCCTCTTGCAGATCCCCCCATTCTCTCTGAGATTACCGGGAACGATGAGCTGATTGACTTGAACAGGACGACTCTGACATGTCAGATTATGGACTTCAAACCCAACAACATTGAAATCTCTGTGTGTATGAGAAGATTCGGGGAGGAGGTGATAAGGACCATCTATACCTGGAGGTCTGGAGGTCACCTCACTCTGGTCAAGATAAGTAGAGATGATGGAGGAGGAGATGAAGATGTTGTAGATATGGAGGAGGGGAGACAACTGATGAATGGATCTGCAGGACATGAGGACATCCCTCTACAGCTGGAGGTGACTCCTGTTATCAGTAGGAAGAATCTTGGTGCATTCACCTGTCAGTGTTCTCTCCAGATAACTCCCAGTTATGACCTGGATAAAGAAGCGGAATTGTCTGTCCATGTAAAACACCCGGCACTGACATCTCCGGTCTCAGTACAAAGGACACTCAAAGTCACTGGAGGTGAGACTCTTCTCTTCTACATGAAATGGTTCTGAGCATCCCCAAAGGAGCCGCTGGAAATTTGCCTAGGTTTTTTCCCACATGCCGGGTGTTAGGGTTACCCCTAACACCCGGCATGTGGGAACGGACTGATAGATATGCCATTGATCATGACAGAGAAGTCAGGGGAAGGGGCATGTGGGGGAGGAAATATTAGGGGCTCAGTTATAGATAGATTCAGTTTGAGGAAGTGGTTTAACATCCAGGTTGATATGTCTGTTAGTAAATCAGTGAGGAGATTGATGGGGTGAGCTGAGGGGTAGAGAGATAGATTTGGGTATCATCAGCATATAAATAGTAGAGAAGCCATGGGAGGCTATCAGCTGACCCAGGGAGGACGTGTAGGTTGAGAATAGTAGAGGTCCAAGGACAGAACCTTGGGGGACCCCAACGGTAAGAGGAGTTGGAGAGGAGGAAGTGGAGTTGTAAGTGACACTGAATGTCCGGTGAGAAAGGTAAGATTCATACCAATGGAGAGTGCAGCCATGGAGACCAAGCAAATTGAGTTTTTTGAGGAGGAGGGGGTGGTCAACTTTATCAAAGGCAGCGGAGAGGTCCAAGAGTAAGAGTGCAGAATAATGACTGTTGGTTTTGGCTGTTAGTAAGTCGTTTGTGAGTTTTAGGAGGGCAGTTTCTGTGGAGTGCTGTGGATGAAATCCAGACTGAAGGGGATCAAGAAGGTTATTCTCAATGAGGTGGTCGCTGAGTCGGTTGTAGACCAAACATTCAAGGAGTTTGGAGGCAAAAGGGAGTAAAGAGGTTGTTAAGATTGGTCAGGTCCAGTGAGGCCCTTTTTGGTATGGGAGTGACTAGCACATGTTTTAGAGGGTTGAGGAAGATGCCAGTAGAGAGGGAGAGGTTGAAGATATGAGTTAAAGAGTGTAGGATAGAGACAAAGGGTGACCGTAGTATTTGAGAAGGAACAGGGTCCAAGGGGCAGGAGGTTAGGTGGACGTTAGAAAAAAGTTTAGTGATTTCCTCTATAGTAGCTGGGTTAAAAGAGAGAAGTATTGATTGTGCAGGAGGAGGAGTGTAAAGTGAGGGAGATATCTGTAGAGTGGAGATCTCCAGACGAATTGTCTCAATCTTATTTTTGAAGTGATTAGCAATCTCCTGGGCAGTGAGTAAGTTAGTGGGTGGAGGTAATGGAGAGCGAAGTAGAGTGGTAAAGGTAGAAAAGAGTTGACGGGGACTGCGTGAGAGGGTGTTAATGAGAGTGATAAAGTAGGCCTGTTTGGCAGTGTGGAGGCAGGAATGGTATTTTTGGAGGTCAGATTTATATTGACTGAAATCTTGCTGTGTCTTACGTCACAGACACTCAAGAGCGCGGCTACGTTTTTGAGGCTTCTGGTATTGTCTGTCTGCCAGGGTTGTAGCGGTTGGGGTCCAATTCGGTGTGTAGTGAGGGGGGTGAAGGTATCCAGGGTGGATGACAGTGAACTGTTGTAGACAGAAGTGGCCCTGGTTGGGGAAGGACAAGGATAAGATTTTGTCGTAGAGACAATCTGTAGTAGAAAAAAGAAGAGAAGGGTTAAGATGGCGAAGGTTTCTACAAATAGTTTGGTAGTTGGAAGGCAAGGAGGAGGAAGACAATGAGAGAGTGAAACTAATAAGGTGGTGATCAGAGAGAGGAAAAGGAATATTGGAGAGGTTGTGCAGAGTGCATAGGTAGGAGAATATAAGGTCAAAGCAGTTGCCAACAGAGTGAGTAGAAGCGCGTGTCCATTGTTTTAGGTCAAAAGAGGAGGTTAGGCTCAGCAGCTTAGAAGTACCGGGAGTGTTAAGATTAACAGGGATGTTGAAGTCACCAAGAATGATTGTTTGGGATTTCAGAAGAGAGAAAGTAGGGTAGCCAGAGAGAAGTCCTCAAGGTCCAGGGGGCTGATAGATCACAGCAATTCTCAATGAAACTGTAGAGAATAGATGAATACAAAGAGCTTCAAATGAAGAGAGGGACAGAGAGGGGGGGGGATGAAGAACCTGAAAAGTGGTTTGAGGGGATAGGAGGAATCCAACACCACCTCCTTTCCATCCACTAGGCCTGGGAGAGCGAGTCCACAGGAATCTCCACTAGGCCACCATAGGAGAGAGAAGCAGGAGAAGGAAGGTCAGATTCTTGAATCCACGTCTCAGTAATTGCAAGTAGGTTCAGGGAGTTTATGATAAATAGGTCATGGACGGTAGTGAGTTTGTTACAAACAGAGCGGGCATTCCAAAGGGCACAGGAGAAGGGGAGGCTGGTTCTAGGCTGAAGAGAAATAGAAATGAGATTGTGTGGATTGCGGCTGCTATCAGAGGTTGGGGGGTGCTGGGTATTGAAATGGCAATGTTTACCTACCTCACTTATACGCTTAATGATACATAAAATAAGTGATTAAAACTAGAGGTCGACCGATATATCGGCCGATATTTGGTGTTTTTTACTTAATCGGCATCGGCCGATTGTGCTGATAAAAAAAGCCGATATAGCTTCAGCGCAACTTGCAAAAGACTTCTGTAATAGAAGTCAGTGCAAGTTGTCTGTGTGAAGCGACTTCTCCCCCTCTCTGGGCAGCCAAATCTGATAAAAAGAACCTGAAGGATACAATGTTTACAATTATGAATGAACTGAGCTCCCTGTGTAGAAGCTCTCAGTTTAACCATTTAAAGACTAAATCTTTTCTGACATTTGTTGCTTACAAGTAAAAATCCTGTATTTTCTGCTAAAAAATCACTTAGAACCCCCAAACATTATATATATTTTTTTTAGCAGAGACCCTAGGGAATAAAATAGCAGTTGTTGCAATATTTTATGTCACACGGTATTTGCGCAGCGGTCTTTCAAATGCAATTTTTTTTAAAAAAATACACTAATGAAATAAAAAAAAAAACTAAGCAGTAAAGTTAGCCCATTTTTTTTTCATCCAGAAGTTTTGATTACCTGTTTTTGTGTATTTAATATTTAAGAGAGGTGTTTTTTTTATATATTTTTTTAAATCTAAATTCTACATACAAATGAACTGATTGGAGGTTTGTTTTGTTTAATAAATGTTTAAATGTAAAAAAATTTCCATATCACTGAAGGTTGCTTTCACACTGGAGCGGGCATGCCTTGACGGTAAAACGCTGCAAGTTTTAGCGGCTCTTTACCATCGTTTTAGCATCGCTATTCGGCTGCTAGCGGGGCGCTTATAACCCAGCTAGCGGCCGAGGAAGGGGTTAAATGCACCCCTGAAGCGCCTTCATTTCAATGTGCAGGAGTGGTGGTATACACGGCTCCAAAGATGCTGCTTGCAGGACTTTTTTTTAACATCCTGCCAGCGCATCGCCTCAGTGTGAAAGCACTCGGGATATCACATTGAGACTGCAGGGGAACCGTTTGACAGGCACTTTACAGGCGCTATTTTTAGCCCAAAAGCGCCTGAAAAACGCCCCAGTGTGAAAGGGGTCTAACTGTTAGATTTTATGAGATGAAGGTAAAAAAAAAAGAAAAAAAAAAATCGGCCTAATATATCGGCCCAAAAAAATCGGCATCACATATCGGCCATCGGCCACCGCGATTTGTAAATATCGGCATCGGCATCGGCCAGAGAAAAACCCATATCGGTCGACCTCTAATTAAAACCTTTTATCTATATATGAATTAACTAATGCGGTTGCAGCTGTTACGGATAGGCTTAATAACAAATGATAACTGTGCAAAAATAATAACAATCAAATTTATTTATACAGAGGAGAAATGTTAGAATAATCGCATATTACCAAATATAGCATAGTGATGTTACCAATACAGTGTTGCCAGTCTACAAAGATAATTAATGCAACAAGGAGATATGGTTACAATTGACATACACATACTATTAAGTTATTAATGCAATTCCTAGTATAGAAAAAGTTTAGATAAAAGAAAAGAGACCAAAGATAAAGATAATACAGATACATTACCTAGACAGCCCTTATGTTACCATTCTTGTGGTGGGGGGGGGGGTTTATACCCCCCCCTGCCCCTACTTCTTCCAATCCAGGTTCTACCCCCCCCCCCCGGAACCTTGTCATTGGTCCAGAGTTGCATCAAATTCTGATCTGGCTGTAATTTCAAGTCTAGTGCATCATCATGCTTCCCACACAAGCAAGAGGCTATGTCTGAAAACCCGATTACCTGTGTTAAGCCTTATCTCTTGATTTACAACAGTCAGCCCTCTTTGATATAACATAAATAGCATTTCAAGGACTTGTGATCAGGTAGAGCCACAATGTCTGAAATAGCCATCTCTACAAACAATAGGGTAACTTAGTTACTATGCAGACAACAGATCAAAAGACGTTGGTCTTTTAAGTATTAAGTCATACATCCCTATAAAACATATATATATATACCCATATATACACACATATACATATACACACATACCGTAATATATATTTATATATATATACACATACCGTATATACTCGAGTATAAGCCGAGTTTTTCAGCAGATTTTTTTGTGCTGAAAATGCCCCCCTCGGCTTATACTCGAGTCAAGCACTTTTCTGCAGTAGAGAATGACATTTTCCGAACCGACTTTGGGGCCCCGTATCTTGCGGCCACTTGGTGCTAGGAACCCCAAATTTGTTGTGCAAACCCAGTGGAACTAGCACTACAACAAGCTGGGGGTTCCTACCACCAAGTGGCCCAGAGATACGGGGCCCCAAAGTCGGTTTGGAAAATGTCATTTTCTGCTGCAGAAAAAGTGCTTGACATTTTCGTAACCGACTTTGGGGCCCCTTATCTCAGGGCCACTTGGTGCTATGAACCCCAGCTGGATATGTTATAGTGCTAGTTCTACTGGGTTTGCACACCAAATTTGGGGTTCCTAGCACCAAGTGGCCCTGAGATACGGGGCCCCAAAGTCTGTCAACTGTGTCCATCTGCAGCAATGTCCTTTCAGGACCCTTTGGGTCCAGAGACCCCAAATTTCGGCTGCAGCTAGGGGGCATCTAGGAACCCTTAACTGCGGAGTTTGAAGTTCGGGGAACCTATGGCTGCAAATGGGCACAGTGAGGCTGCAAATGGGCATTGTTGACCCTCTTTTTCACTTACAGTAGCTGCGCATTTCTCACCCTAGGCTTAAACTTAAGTCAATAAGTTTTCCCAGTTTTTTGTGGTAAAATTAGATGTCTCAGCTTATATTCAGGTCGGCTTATACTCGAGTATATACAGTACATAAAACGGGGCATGGTAATTTAATTAGAAAGTCCTCACAATGGTTCCCTTGAAGCTCCTTGATATAAATATTAATTTCAATATTTCCATGTAACAAAACGTCCCTACACTCCGCTTGAGTGCTTTCGTCATATACCACTTCCTCCCAGTCTGAATATAGATATCAGATATTCCAACCACTCACAAGCACAAAACAAGACGATACTTGTTTAGTTGCTGAACATAGAGTGTTTATTAGAACCAAAATACAAGTCTTATATACAGTAGAAGAGGAGGTCCCCCCTCCTGCTCATATTACTCTAACAATACACCTGTAACCAGAAACAGAATTGACATGAGCTAATTAACTAATCCCTTAAAGCAGCCGATGTGACTCCGTGTCCTCCGAGCATTGTTATGATTAATCAGGATTTCACTACAGGTCAGACTTGTTGTCACCGAGCTTCACACAGTAGATTATACATTATCATAAGTATAAACACAGGACACCTTCACACAATAGCAGGAGTCGGCCTGTCTCCTACATTGTACAGAGGACAATGTGATCAGCTCTCTCAACTAACATGTTGAGTTCAGAATCAAACAAACCAAGAAAAGTCTTTACATATATCCTGGGAGATATTGTGGATAAATATTACTGTCCCATTTTAAGTAATCCAAGATATATTTTCTCAGTCCTGGCACAGGGTGACTTAGACAAAAGAGGTCTATGGGGAGCTGAAACAAGGTAATCCCAACCTTTCCAAGGAATTCTTGGTTCCTCGGCCCTCTCGTCACATTCCACATCAGTATGTTGTGTGGTATGGGTCCAGGATTCTCAACCAGGCAGGTTGAGGGGCTCCAGGGTATTTGCTTGTTTGAGAGTGTGACAGGAGTCACTGTTGGGCACAGGATGACTGAGAAAATATATCTTGGATTACTTAAAATGGGACAGTAATATTTATCCACAATATCTCCCGGGATATATGTAAAGACTATTCTTGGTTTGTTTGATTCTGAACTCAACATGTTAGTTGAGTAAGCTGATCACATTGGCCTCTAGAACTGGGTAGGAGCCGGACAGTCTACTCCTACTATAGTTTGTTGCCTACTAGGCTGAGGAGGGAGGAGATCACTGTTTGTATTGTTAATTGTAATTAGCTTCTGCCATTGTGAGAAGGTGTCCTGTGTTTATACTAATGTGTGAGGATCAGTGATAACAAGTCTGACCTCTAGTGAAATCCTGATTAATCATACAATGCTCAGGAGGGCACGGAGTCACATCGGCTGCTTTAAGGGATTAGTTAATTAGTTCATGTTAATTCTGTTTCTGGTTACAGTTGTATTGTTAGAGTAATATGAGCAGGAGGGGGGACCTCCTCTTCTACTGTATATAAAGACTGTATTCTGGTTCTAATAAGAGAGTCTGATTCCTGTTTGACCCTCCGTACAGAGCCTCGTCTCGTATTTGGGGGGAAGAATTATTTGTATGGATTTCTTGTTCGGCTGATTGGAGTGTTCAGTAGCTGCCTTTGTGTTCGGGAATAGAATGTCCTAAACGGCTTTAACCCCTTTCATACTCAGGGTGTCGTTACAGAGAGGAAACTGGCTTTTCAATTTCCTCATTATTTAGTAAAGTCCGCTTTGGGACCTGGAGCCCGGGGATTTCTTAGAGAACCGGGTGGGATGAAATCCCCAGTCCTGGGTCCAGGTTTTGAGACTCACCGGCACACTGATTGTTCAGGTGTGTGTGGGCCTGATAGTAGAGTCAGGACCATGGTTCTGGGCTCCACCCTCCTGAGGAGTCCAGGCTTGCAAGGGATAACCCAGAGAGTGCACTGAAGTAGCCAGGGAGTAAAGGCTGCACGGTGAAAGCCAGAGACCTGAGTCTGAGGTCGCTGACAGTAGGCAGGAGAGCTCCATGTGGGAACCTGAGCAGTGATGCATCTGCTGCTGAAGAGAGTCAGGTGGCTCGGTATTTTTGTTTGCAATGCTGCATGTGTAAGCCAGGAGGCTGAATATCCTTTTATTTAAAGCTGATGGTGAAAACCCCCTGCAAGGAAAACCACTTTAGTTTCTGGAACTTTGTTTGTTTTTCTTTAATAAAAGTGGACCAAAGAGAGGCCACAATAGTCCTGATACCCAAACCAGGCAAAGATCCAGGATACCCAGAGTCATACCGCCCCATTTCCTTATTACAAGTAGACGTTACTCGCCAAAATACTATCCATAAGACTAAATCAAGTAATACTCTCCTTAATACACACAGACCAGACAGGGTTCATGCCAGGCCATAATACCCCCTTTAATCTTAGGAAACTATTTATTAATCTGCAGACCATACATGACAATGTTGGAACAAGGGTAGTGGTAGCACTAGACACAGCCAAAGCATTTGACTCAGTGAAGTGGAGATGCCTCAAGGGATATGGTTTTGGGCCAAGTACATCAGATGGGTTCAACTACTGTAACTGTACCAATACCCAACAGCTAAGGTAGTGGTGAATGGGTGGCCGTCTCAAGTGTTTGACCTCAGCAGAGGCACGAGACAGGGCTGCCCACTTTCCCCACTCCTATATGCACTAGCTGCGGAGCCCCTTGCTATGTCCATCTGTGCAAACCCAGAGATCAGAGGGCTAACACTCGGGCCTGTGAAAAAATCAGCCTTTATGCTGATGACACTTTGCTCTATCTGACCGACTCTGGCCCTTCCTTGCACAACGCTCTCCAAATGATCGAACAATATGGAACTTTTTCCGGCCTGAAGATTAAATGGGGAAAGTCTCAGATTCTACCAATTGATAATTTCCCCCCCTCAGAATCCCAGACCAATGTGCCACTCGAGCAGGTTGACGTAATTAAATACCTCGGTATACATATACCCAGAATCCCAGCAGGTTACATTGCCCTGAATATCGAACCACTATTCTCCCTAATCAAGTCTAAAATACAGACCTGGACCTGCTTTCCCCTTGGGGTATGGGGTCGTATCAACTTGATAAAGATGGTACTACTACCCTAGGTGCTTTATGTTCTCTGGCAGTTCTCCTTAAACCCTTGGTGTGGGGGAATAATAGACACAAACTTTCATGGCAGACACTTAAAAACCTGACCGACATGGGCGGCACAGCCCTTCCGGACTTTAACCACTACTATATAGCCGCACAATTGTCCCAACTCTTCCATATTGACAAGACAGACAAAGAACGCTTCCTTGCCCTCTTATGCCCTCGTTGGGCACAACACACTGGGGACCAGATAACCGCCATTTCAGTGGGCACAGGGAATATGGAGACGAGGGAGCACAGACAGTCCCTACTCTATCACTATAGACGCATATGGGATATGGGAACATCTGCCAAATTAGAAATACCATCACACAATGACTACACGCCACTCTGGCACAACAAGCACCTACACGAATTTAACCGTATCCAGAACTCAGAACTCTGGGCCTCAAGGGGCATATACTATCTGCATCACTTGATCGCTGATGGGTCTTTTAAGACCTTCGATGTTCTTAAGGAGGAATATACGCTTCAAAATCAAATGTTTTTTCGCATCCTCCAGGTCCGACATGCGGCCCAGACGCAATTTTCACAATCCCTTCCACAATCCACTCCCAATCCTATTGTAGCAATAATTAAGAGCACAGACCCCAAAAACCTTATATCATGCTTCTACAACATGCTCTCTACTCCTGTCTCTGCAAAACTGGCTTATGCTTTAAAACCCCGATGGGAGGGAGATGTGGGACCAATGGAGGATGAGGAATGCGAGGAAGCATTAGAGACCTGCAAGACAGTGTCCCCCAAGCTTTCAGATAGATTATCCCAAATTTAGATACTTCACCGAGCATACCTTACCCCTCTTAGGGCCGCCAGGTACAAAAGGAACCAGCCCACTACATGCCCAATGTGTAGCCTTGAAACCGGTACATTCTTTCACCTTATATGGTCCTGTCCCAAACTACAGGAATTTTGGAAACAAATAGAGACTAGTGAATAGTGAATAGTGACCTTCCTACACAATGTCATGGGATCCCCCCTTGCACTTGACCCGAAACAATGCCTTCTCGGGACATTTCCTGACGTTCTCGACAAATTCACCAAAATATTCCTTCAAGAAACCCTGTTCTCAGCCAGGAAAACCATTGCTAGAAAATGGATGAGACCAGAACCCCCCAATATGGTAGACTGGAAGAGGGACGTAAACATGTCCTTGCCATACATTAATAGAGGTTGCCCAGCCAAATATAATAGAATTTGGGATCGATGGCTACAGGAATCTGAAACCTGTATATAAGGGATGTAAAACATTTGACATTAATGAGCTAGTATATGCAAATATTCACTATTTCTATGTTATACCAATTGACTCATACTCCCACATGCGTGCCTACCAAATTCATAATGCTTTTTATACGTATTGTAACCATATTATATGCCATACCTTTTTTGAGATGGAAACTGTACACGTGTGACCACTTTACCCATGCTATGTACACTTTTACCCAATAAAACTTTTGTTTAATGGAAAAAAAAAAAGTGGGCCAAAAAGCCCTGAAAAGGAATCATCTCTGTGGACTGTTCTCGCTAGCGGGTGCTAAACTTGAGCTAAACAACCCCCAAATGTTACAGGAGTCACTAAGGTTCATGCATCGAGGGAGCCAGGCCCACCAGTACTAGTAGGCCATAGGGGGAACAAATGGAAACCAGGCGGATCCTTCCATAAACTTAAAATGTTCCCAAGGTGTACTAATGTTCAATAGATTGATGGAAGCATCACGGGAGAGAGGTAATGATCTTTAGTGAAGCTTGACAATTTCACAAGGTTAGGGGCCTATTCACCGGGCAAACAGAGACACCCCCAGAGCATCCTAAGATCATGGATGTAGTCTCATTCAGGATCCCTCAGCCCCCTGCAGATGCTGGATCACTGCGGCCACTTTGAGCCACTTCCTGTCTACATGCTCTCCAGTGAAGTCATTTCCCAGTTCGGGGTTCCTGATGGTGACAACAGTGGATTGTGTCTGTGTAATGTGTGTTCTAATGGTCACGTGTAGTCTCCATCAGGTGCCTGTATAACATGGGACAAGTGCAGGAGCTGGGAGATAGAGTCAGAGAGTTGTCACCCTATAACAAGAAGTGTTTCAGCAAGGCTTTTCATGGCAGGATCACCAGGAAAATTATTTTTGAACTGACCAAAACATGTTAAAGCTTTTATGAGATTATAGTGATTGGGTTTACAGATCCTGGGACCTCTATGGTACATTATTACTTTAGAACTTTATGAAATAAATTCCTACATAACATTTTTAATTTCTCTTATTTAGTTCCTCCCAAGTTATTGTCCATCATGAGCCCGGAACATGTCATCCATGATGAGCAGCTGACTCTGACCTGTCCAATAAATGGGTTTAAACCGCGAGTTTTGTCCATCACCTGGCTGAGGAGGGAGAGGGACCACCGAGTGACTGAACTGGTAACGTGGAATTCTGAGAGCCAAACCATTCACAGTGATAAATATTCCCATAAAGTACAAGAAAATGAGCATGATGATAAATCCTACAGCTATATAAGTGCTCTGATCATGAAACCAACTATAAGAGAAAATGATGGAGTGACATATATCTGTAGAACCTTCCACCCCGCTACAAATCACCGGGAGGACAAAGAGCAGATCCTGAATGTGACCGGTGAGTGATACACATAGATTATGATGATTTCCCTTTGGGGTGATCTTGAGTGAAAGGGGACTTACCCAGTCAACCCCCCTCCCAAAAGAGAATCAGCATTTTGTGGACAAACTGGGAATCTGTCTCTGATGGGCCCCCAGAAGGACTCTGCAACATGTCCAGGGATTTCTATTCCCTACCTATTTATAAAGAGTGGCAGCATATGACAGTGAGCACTATGTACAGGAGAGGAGTGTGGAGGGTATGACAGTGGGTGGTATGTAAAGGAGAGGAGTGTGGAGGGTATGACAGTGGGTGGTATGTACAAGAGAGCAGGGTATGACAGTGGGCGGTGTGTAAAGGAGAGGAGGGTATGACGGTGGGCGTTATGTACAGGAGAGGAGTGTGGAGGGTATGACAGTGGGCAATATGTACAGGAGAGGAGTGTGGAGGGTATGACAGTGTGCTGTATGTACAGGAGAGGAGTGTGGAGGATATGACAGTGGGCGGTATGTACAGGAGAGGAGTGTGGAGGATATGACAGTGGGCGGTATGTACAGGAGAGGAGTGTGGAGGGTATGACAGTGGGCAGTATGTACAGGAGAGGAGTGTGGAGGATATGACAGTGGGCGGTATATACAGGAGAGGAGTGTGGAGGGTATGACAGTGGGCGGTATGTACAGGAGAGGAGTGTGGAGGATATGACAGTGGGCGGTATATACAGGAGAGGAGTGTGGAGGGTATGACAGTGGGCGGTATGTACAGGAGAGGAGTGTGGAGGGTATGACAGTGGGCGGTATGTACAGGAGAGGAGTGTGGAGGATATGACAGTGGGCGGTATATACAGGAGAGGAGTGTGGAGGGTATGACAGTGGGCGGTATGTACAGGAGAGGAGTGTGGAGGATATGACAGTGGGCGGTATGTACAGGAGAGGAGTGTGGAGGATATGACAGTGGGTGATATGTACAGGAGAGGAGTGTGGAGGATATGACAGTGGGCAGTATGTACAGGAGAGGAGTGTGGAGGGTATGACAGTGGGCAGTATGTACAGGAGAGGAGTGTGGAGGATATGACAGTGGGTGGTATGTACAGGAGAGGAGTGTGGAGGATATGACAGTGGGCGGTATGTACGGGAGAGGAGTGTGGAGGATATGACAGTGAGCGGTATGTACAGGAGAGGAGTGTGGGGGGTATGACAGTGAGTGGTATGTACAGGAGAGGAGTGTGGAGGGTATGACAGTGGGCAGTATGTACAGGAGAGGAGTGTGGAGGATATGACAGTGAGCGGTATGTACAGGAGAGGAGTGTGGAGGGTATGACAGTGGGCGGTATGTACAGGAGAGGAGTGTGGAGGATATGACAGTGGGCGGTATGTACAGGAGAGGAGTGTGGAGGATATGACAGTGATTGGTATGTACAGGAGAGGAGTGTGGAGGATATGACAGTGGGTGGTATGTACAGGAGAGGAGTGTGGAGGATATGACAGTGGGCGGTATGTACAGGAGAGGAGTGTGGAGGATATGACAGTGGGTGGTATGTACAGGAGAGGAGTGTGGAGGGTATGACAGTGGGCAGTATGTACAGGAGAGGAGTGTGGAGGGTATGACAGTGGGCGGTATGTACAGGAGAGGAGTGTGGAGGGTATGACAGTGAGCACTATGTATAGGAGAGGAGTGTGGAGGGTATGACAGTGGGTGGTATGTACAGGAGAGGAGTGTGGAGGATATGACAGTGGGCGGTATGTACAGGAGAGGAGTGTGGAGGGTGTGACAGTGAGCGGTATGTACAGGAGAGGAGTGTGGAGGATATGACAGTGGGTGGTATGTACAGGAGAGGAGTGTGGAGGATATGACAGTGGGTGATATGTACAGGAGAGGAGTGTGGAGGATATGACAGTGGGCAGTATGTACAGGAGAGGAGTGTGGAGGATATGACAGTGGGCAGTATGTACAGGAGAGGAGTGTGGAGGATATGACAGTGGGCACTATGTACAGGAGAGGAGTGTGGAGGATATGACAGTGGGTGGTATGTACAGGAGAGGAGTGTGGAGGATATGACAGTGAGCGGTATGTACAGGAGAGGAGTGTGGAGGGTATGACAGTGGGCACTATGTACAGGAGAGGAGTGTGGAGGATATGACAGTGAGCAGTATGTACAGGAGAGGAGTGTGGAGGATATGACAGTGGGAGGTATGTACAGGAGAGGAGTGTGGAGGATATGACAGTGGGCACTATGTACAGGAGAGGAGTGTGGAGGATATGACAGTGAGCAGTATGTACAGGAGAGGAGTGTGGAGGATATGACAGTGGGCGGTATGTACAGGAGAGGAGTGTGGAGGGTATGACAGTGGGCACTATGTACAGGAGAGGAGTGTGGAGGATATGACAGTGGGTGGTATGTACAGGAGAGGAGTGTGGAGGGTATGACAGTGGGCGGTATGTACAGGAGAGGAGTGTGGAGGATATGACAGTGGGTGGCATGTACAGGAGAGGAGTGTGGAGGGTATGACAGTGGGCAGTATGTACAGGAGAGGAGTGTGGAGGGTATGACAGTGGGTGGTATGTACAGGAGAGCAGTGTGGAGGATATGACAGTGGGCAGTATGTACAGGAGAGGAGGGTATGACAGTGGGTGGTATGTAAAGGAGAGGAGGGTATGACAGTGGGCGGTATGTAAAGGAGAGGAGGGTATGACAGTGGACAGTATGTACAGGAGAGGAGGGTATGACAGAGGGCGGTATGTACAGGAGAGGAGGGTATGACAGTGGACAGTATGTAAAGGAGAGTAGGGTATGACAGTGGGCGGTATGTACAGGAGAGGAGGGTATGACAGTGGGCAGTATGTACAGGAGAGGAGGGTATGACGGTGGGCAGTATGTACAGGAGAGGAGGGTATGACGGTGGGCGGTATGTACAGGAGAGGAGGGTATGACAGTGGGCAGTATGTACAGGAGAGGAGGGTATGACAGTGGGCAGTATGTACAGGAGAGGAGGGTATGACAGTGGGCAGTATGTACAGGAGAGGAGGGTATGACGGTGGGCGGTATGTACAGGAGAGGAGGGTATGACAGTGGGCAGTATGTACAGGAGAGGAGGGTATGACGGTGGGCACTCTTTCCTCTGAATATGACAGGTTTGCCCCCAAGTGAAATAATAAGATCAGATATGTGATTTCTGAGCTGCCCAAACCTTCTGCTCACTCTTTGGTCTCTCAGCACATTGGAGATCCTCTTCTCCATGGATTGTCCATATTCTGAGCCCCTGAGCAGTACAATTCCTTCATCTATCCGGCAGCTCTTATTATATGTCTGTTTCATGGTAATATTCTTATTACATGTAAAATGTATATAAAACAATGACTATTATTCCGGCCTGACTTCTCTTTGTGTTATTTTAGCGGTTCCGGTATTGGACCCCATAATGAAGACTCAGGAAGTTGTTTGTGTCGGTGAGAAGTTGGATCTCTCCTGTAGGATTCATTCATTTTACCCGTCAGACATACAAGTCACATGGTACACGGAAGATGACGTCATAATATCATCACAAACCACTGCCCCCCTCCTGGATAATGAAGGACTCTATTATGTGACCAGCACTTCCAGTTACACCCCAACAATGACGGATTTGAGAAAGAAATTCCGATGTCAGGTTCAGCATGTCAGTCTATCGAATCCAAAACCCGTCACCTGGACACTGGAAGAATTATGTAAGTGGGACAAATCTCTCCATATAATGTCATTTCACCTTCTGAGACTTGATAGAAACAGAGCCACCAAAAATATTTGTGGATTTGGATATCAAAACACAATCGTAAAATATGAAAAAAAAAACCAGACCGCTGCCACTCTGCCTGATAAAACTTCAAATAAAAAAACTACTAGAAAAAACAAGCAGCGCTGGTCTGTGCGGCCCTCTGTGCTCCCTCAATAATTGCACTAGTAAATACCGTATTTATCGACGTATAACACGCACCCCAAGTTTAGGAGGGAATTTTAAGGAAAAAACGTTTTAAGGAAAAGAAACTTACATTTAAATGCCCATCAATGCAGCCTTGTCAGTGTCACTGCAGTTTAAATATGGCGCCCTGCAGTCCCGCCCTATGATGGACATAACACAGGTCCAATGGCGGGACTGGGCGTGATTGTGAGCTAGCTCCGCTCACAGTCACGCCCAGTCCCTGTGTTATTTCCATCATAGGGCGGGACTGGGCGTGACTGTGAGCGGAGCTAGCCTAACCTAGCCGAGTACACTCGGCTATGTATGTATATCGGCGGCCCTCGCTGCTCCGCTCACAATCAGCGGAGATCGGCTGGGATCGGCGTATGACACGCACCCATGATTTTCCCCTGATTTTACGCCGATAAATACGGTAATCATTTTGAGTCATATACAATATGTGCTTTATTTATATTTATATATATATATATATATATATATATATATATATAATAAAAAAAATCCAATATTATCGTGCAAAAATTGCATAATTATAAAGTGCTAATGCAGTGCGAATAATAGAAAAAAAGAGCCAAAAAATAATTGTCCAACCAGAAATCAATAAAAATTCTGTGTAATCCAAAGGAGAAAATCCCAAAGAAACATTCCAATCTTGTGCTATATAAACTTCTCAAAGGTGTTTTTTCACCTTTTATATATTATTTGTCAGCACAATTAGGACATCTTTTTGGTTATGTATATGGAGGTCAGTAAATCAACCCCACAGTGTCTTCCCAACACTAGCACGTCACATGAAATGCGTAGGGCGGGGCGAAGACGCTGAAGTCACGGTACATGCCAATATCGTGCTTGTGGATTGAATCACCGGTCGGAGACGACATGAACAAGCGTTGTTGCTCTAGTGTCAGACACTATGAGGGTCCAGGGACCGAGTCTGGAGTCATTATCATGGATTCATTCACCTTTAGAGGGATCAGCAATGTGCTCAGTAGCTGGTGAGTTAATTTAGTGTGAATGGTGAAGGATCACACTGAGTGATACACACAGGGGCAGGAAAAACACCTTTAACCGCATTCCAACCAGTCACCGTCATTACACTGCAGGAGATCGCCGCGTTCCATCGAATCGCTGTAGCTGTACGTCGGTGCGGGAACGGGATTTTTTGTGCGCACGCCCACTGACCAGCGGGGGAGCCAATCAGTGATCGTTCCCTGCCGTGACAGAACGGGGATCGGCCTGTGTAAACAAGGCAGATCTGCGTTCTCACAGGGGAGATTACACAGATCCTGTCTTTCTGCTATGCAGGAAGACAGATCTGTGTGTTTCCCCAGGCAGCCCATTCCCCATACACTTAGTAAACACACCCAGGGAACACAGTTAACCCCTTCATCGCCACTGATGTTAACACCTTCCCTGCCAGTGTCATTAGTACAATAACAGTGCATATTTTTAGCACTGATCACTGTTATGTCACTGGTTCACAAAAAAGTGTAAAAAATGTCAGTTAGGTGTGAGATCTGTCTGCCGCAATGTCGCAGTCCCACAAAAAATCGCTGATCACCGCCATTACTAGTAAAAAAATAAATAGAAATGCCATAAATCTATTCCCTATTTTGTAGACGCTATAACTTTTGCGCAAACTAATCAATATACGATTATTGCGATTTTTTTTTTTTGGATATTTATTATAGTAAAAAATATAGTTTTTTTTTTTACTTTAAAATTGTCGCTCTTTTTTTGTTTATAGCGCAAAAAATAAAAACCGCAGAGGTGATCAAATCCCACCAAACTTATTTGTGGGCAAAAAAGGAATTTTCGTTTGGGTACAACATCGCACAACCGCGCACTTGTCAGTTAAAGCGACGCAGTGCCGTATCGCAGAAAATGGCCTGGTCATTAAGGGGGCAAATCCTTCCAGTCCTTAAGTGGTTAAATAGAAACAAGAAAAATGCTCCCAGGGGCTTTTCATAAATAAATGTAAAAAAAAGATTTTTATTTAATACAAAAGGACATAAGATATCAATATCGCTTTAAAAACATTACGCTCTGATATGCATGACCTCCATATACATAAGTAAAAAGATGTCCTAATTGTGCTGCCAAGAAACTATATATAAAGGTGAAAAACACCTTTGAGAAATTTATATATCACAAGATTCAAATGTTTCTTTGGGATTTTCCTCTTTGGATCACAGACTTGTTTATTGATTTCTGATTGGACAATCATTTTTTGGCTCTTTTTTTTCTATTTATTTGCACTTGTTTATCACTTTATAATTACGCAATTTTTGCACGATAATATTGGATTGTTTTATATATATCGGAGATATATATATATTGCTTATTTTAGCACATATTGTAGAGGGAGCACAGAGGGTTGTACAGACCAGCGCTGCTTGTTTTTTTTCTAATAACCCCTCTGAGACTCCTGTATTTGTGAAAATATGGAGACACTTACTACTTCAAGGGGATTGGATGTAACTGACAGGAAGTTCCCACCACAAACAGTCCTTCCAATATTCCGATATTATACAGAGGGGGGTCTCATTTATTAGTGGTACTCCTTTTTTTTTTTCTTTTTTTTTTCCCGTTTTTTTTTTTCATGTTGTATAACACTGGCCTTCCTCTATATTGCAGGCTCTCCACCCACTGTGGATGACATACAATGTGACCCCCCACAGCCTGAGCTTGGGAAGAAGGTGACATTATCCTGTGCAATCCGTAATATGTATCCTAAAAATCCCACCATTCAGTGGTATCGGGAAAAAAAAAAACTTGAGCCTGAGAATTGGACAGACACATTTCAAGAAGACCCAAAATCCAGAATGTTCTCTGGAACCACAGAGCTGAAATTAACTATGACATCTGAAGAACACGGAGGTCACATCAGCCTGGATATCACTCATGGTGGAAAGACAATTACAAAAAATTATCTGCTACACCTGAAAGGTAATGAGATCTTCATTCTCCTTTTAGATGATGGTAATAAAGTCAGTAGATGGATGATAAATACACAGTGGTGGCCCATCCATAGGGGACGCACAGGCACCGCCTCCCCAAGCTGTAAAAAAAAAAAAAAAAAAATGCCCTTTAAGAGTGTCCGGGCGCTGGACACACGGTGGTGTATGGGTAAGCCCCTATGCAGGGCTGGTACAAGGCATGGTGGGACACATGCCCTGGGAGAAGCGCCTCTCTGTATGGATGCAGGGGTGAACTTGGAGCAGCTCGTCCTCTCTTCTTTAGCAGTAGCAACAAGCAAATGCAGGGAAGTAAATCTTTCACTCGCTCACATGATAACAGAGCTCACTGCACTCTAGGCTCAGCCTTATTTATTGCTGGAGAGACACCGATCTTCCTCTGGGATGGGTTGCCTGAGCGCTGCTATCTTCACCTATCACTGCACTGTTTGTTGAACTTGTCTCCAGTTATGGAGTTATACTGTCCCAGCAGTAAATAAGGCTGAGCCTGAGTGTGCAGTGAAGGTTCTATTATCAGGAGAGGAGGTTAACCCTTTACTTCCCTGCATTTGTTTTGTTGGGTTCTCTTATTACCTCCTGAAGGTAGGGTATGAGCCCAGGTTCAGATTACTGTGATCTAAGACACCGCATGGGATTTGCACCCACACCTGCGGTGCTGATCACATGCAATGTCTGTGAGATGCGAGTTCAGCCTGATGTGGAAATTCCACTTTACGCTACGTGTAATCCATGTCTCCTGCACTAATAAAGTGCCCTTTCAGGTTCTTGGTATAATGCATCTTAGTACAGCCCTGTTTCCCGGGTAAAACAGACATGACCACCATCCTCACATCCTTAGCGCCACCAACAGACTTGCTGATAATGGGAGCACTCTTTATTTATATAACAATAGAGCTTGGTCCCATAACCCATGAGACCACCCTCATATTGGCCACCACCGAAGCAGATCATCGGGAATATCTTCAGCTGGATGTGATTTCTTCCCCCTTTTTTCCGGTTATTGGGTTACCGTGGCTTCGACAGCACCAGCCACAGATTGATTGGTCCACTGAAGTTGTGTCTTTCGGCTCACCCTATTGCTTACACCACTGTTTCCACAATGAGTTCGTTTGATGGTTCAACCCCTTTCCACAGATGACAACACTCTTCTCCCCCAGGGTTTACAGAGACTTCCTGGACATCTTGGACAAGAAGGGGACTGAATCCCTGCCGCCTCACCGGCCGTATGATTGCCCTATTGAGCTTCTTCCTGGTTCTGCAATACCATTTGGGAGGATCTTCCCACTCTCTGAGCCTGAATTAGAAGTCCTCCGAAAATACTTTGATGACAATCTTAGGAAAGGGTTCATCCGGCCCTCTACCTCTCCTGCTGGCGCTGGACACTTCTTTGTGGAAAACAAGGACCATTCTTTAAGATCATGTATCGACTACAGAGAATTAAACAGTATCACAATCAAGAATCAATACCCATAAGAGATAAGAGAGGGCGATGAATGGAAAACGGCCTTTCGTACTAGGTTTGGCCATTTTGAGTATTTGGTCATGCCATTTGGGCTGTGTAATGCCCCAGCAACTTTCCAACACTTGGTGAACGACATCTTTCGGGATTTTCTTGACCTCTTTATGATAGTGTGCTTAGATGACATCCTTGTCTTTTCACCTTCTCTCGAGGCACATCACATCCACATTCGAAAAGTCCTTTTTCGCCTCCGAGCCCATAAACTCTACGCCAAGCTTGAAAAATGTGAGTTTGAGAAAAATACCATACAATTCCTTGGCCTCATTATTTCGACTTCTGGCATCTCCATGGACCCCCAGAAGGTAACTGCAGTTCTTGAATGGCCAGTACCTTTGGACCGTAAGAGCATCCAGAGGTCCGTGGGATTCGCCAATTTTTATAGAAGATTCATCAAAGGCTTCTCGTCAATAATTTCACCTATCACACAACTTGCCAAGCAAAATTGCCTTTTTCTGTGGTCCCCCCTCAGCACAAACAACTTTTGACAAACTCAAGAAGAAATTCAACTCTGCCCCGGTCCTTCGTCATCACGACCCAGCCCCGCCTTACGTTTTGGAGGTCGATGCTTCAGAGATTGCAGTTGGTGCAGTCCTTTCTCAGCGCCACAAAACCACAACCATCTTGCATCCTGTTGCCTTCTTTTCCAGGAAGTTGTCCCCAGCTGAAAGGAACTATGATGTAGGGGACCGGGAACTCCTTGCTATTAAACTGGCCCTGTAAGAATGGCGATATCTATTGGAAGGAACCTCGCACCCTATACTTGTCTACACTGATCAGAGGAATTTGGAATACCTCCGTACAGCTAAACATCTCAGACCTAGACAAGCCAGATGGGCTCTCTTCTTCACCTGATTTCAAATGCATATCACGTACCGTCCGGGATCCAAAAATTGTAAACCTGATGCTCTATTCCGCATGTATCCCACATCAGATAACTCGCCAACAACGAACGCGATACTCCCTACCTATAATTTCTTCCTACTTACGGATGACCTCTTGTCCAGGATAAAACTGGCCTCCTCTCTAGACCAACTGCCCTTTAGGAGAACATCTGCAAGAAAAGGACAGACTTTTCTTCTACGACTATGCTGTGTTTGTGCCCCTTCAACTGAGAGTTTCTGTGCTCAAACTCTGCCATGACAACAAGTTAGCGGGTGACCAAAACCACCGATCTGCTTTAGCGAACCTTTTGGTGGCCTACCCTCAAGGCAGACTGCCACGCTTACGTCAATTCCTGCCCGGTATGCAATCGCAACAAAACAGAAAAGAATAAATCATGGGGTCTCCTACGCCCCCTGCCTGTTCCCTCCAGACCCTGGGAACACATCAGTATGAATTACATAGTGGAGCTACCACCCTCTGATGGGTTTACATCCATATTTGTTGTGGACCGCCTTACAAAAATGGCTCATTTTATTCCTATGATTGGCACTCCTTCCGCCCCAGAAACAGCTCAGGCTTTTATCAAGATCATACGCCTCCGTGAGGTCCCCAGCAATATTGTATCGGATCGTGGGGTCCAATTCACCTCTAAATTCTGGAAGGAGCTCTGTCTTGCTTTAGACATCGAGAACCACTACTCTTCGGCCTACCACCCTCAGACCAATGGACAAACGGAACGCACGAACCAAACTCTTGAACAGTACATTTGTTGCTTCTCCACCTTTGTCCAAGACAATTGGACGTCCCTACTTCCTTGCGCAGAATTCGCGTACAACAACGCAATACATTCTACCACTAAGCAATCACTGTTCTACGCCAACCTGGGATACCACCCTTCTTTTTTTCCTATTCTACCCGCTTCGGTCCCGGCTGTCTGGAACAGAGTGGAGTTTCTACACAACTTAGAGCTCCTAAAGGATACCATAGCCAAAGCACAGCTGAAATACAAGACCATCTATGAACGAAGGCGGTGGGGGGACCTGGATCTTCAACCGGGAGACAAGGTTTGGCTGTCTACCAGGCATTTAAAGTTGGCCTGTCCCTCCAAGAAATTGGGCCCTAAGTTCATTGGGCCCTTCCCTGTCCTGTCCAGATTCAAGCCTGTTGTCTACAAACTCAAACTGCCCTCAACTTACCAGGTCCACCCTGTCTTCCATGCATCACTCCTGAAGCCCGTGGCCCCGAACCCCTTTGCGGAATGTGGGGCCTGTCCTCCGCCTCCCTCTATGATTAAAGGGATTGAGGAGTACGAGGTGGAGGCCATCCTGGACTGCTGTAGAAGGGGCCACGGATGCCAATTTCTGGCACAGTGCAGGGGTTACAGCCCTGAAGAGAATTCCTGGGAACCCAAGTCGCATATCCACGCTCCAGATCTTCTTTGGCAGTTCTTTCAGCGAGCTTTATCCCGGACGGGCAGCCTGAGGGCTCTGTAAGAGTACAGGGCTTACTACGCATGCATCAATGGCACGTTGGCGCAAGAGGAAATCTGTGCCAACTGAGCATGCGCCAAAGACACCTCAGGGCGCCAACCCGCACCTGCGCAGAAGACTTGATGGAAAAAGGCGGGAAAATGCCCAGGAGGCGCACAGGAAGTGACCTCAAACTTCCCTATATAAGCCCAGCCCAGACACTGCCAAATTGCTGGATTATCTTCAGTACCCCCTTTTTCCTGTGCTATTGTGTGATCTGTCTGAACCTGTTGTGACCTGGAAACCTTGATTGCTGCTTGCCTTTGACCTCGGATTTGTACCTTAACCATTCTACTTCTTTGCCCCTTTTGTACTCGGCTGCCAGATTGGAACTGACCCCGGCTTGGATCTCGACCATTCTTGTTCTGATTAACCCTTTTATGCTTCGTTGCCCAACTGGACTTGACCTCGGCTTGGATCCTGGACTAGGGCTTGCATGGTGCTCTGCACCCTTGACACCCCTGCCACTCGGTGTCCCCACCAAGCCTCTGTCTCCATCTCCAGAGGCTTTAAGGACCCGAGGTGCAAGAAAGGCCTCCCCACTACTTTGGTCTCACATCAGGTACGTGGTCCTCATGACAGATTGAATAAAAAATATGAAATGGTACATGTAGCCAAAAATAGGCAGCTGTTTGAAAAACATTTGGTAACAAAATCCCAGGTACCATATTTCAACACAAGTTGTTGTTGATGTGGGGGGCGAAACTTCGCTGAGTTACAAAACAGGTCACAGAACTGCGCCCACACATAGAAGTGGGCGCTTAAAAGGCAAGGCATGTTCTGCCGGAAGTGGTTGAAAACATTGGATAAACTCGATGAAAAGTTATACAGCACAAGGTTTAAACAGACCGTGTTATATTGTGGATGTATCAGGGTTAAGGAGATCGTCTAACAAAAAATTTGTTGTAAGTTACAGTGCGTTGACAGTCTTTAGTATTGGTCCCAATAGAGCTAATTTTCTAGGCATTGCTAGATTTCCCCTTGTGGCCACATGGTACCTCGCACTCCCCCACCCCCATCACGTGAAGTAGAAATAGCAACAAGCTTCTACAGGCCATTCAGGGAAGGCCGGAAATCACCCATCCACATAGTGAAGTCAAAGAGTAATAGGATGAATAAAGAATGACTAGCAAGCCAGAACAGGGCAGGAAACATTAAGCAAGAATTCCCAAGTGGGATCCAGGAGAAAGAAGAACCCTCCAGCTGTTGCAAAACTACAAGTCCCATCATGCCTCTGCCTCTGGGTGTCATGCTTGTGGCTGTCAGAGTCTTGCTATGCCTCATGGGACTTGTAGTTCTGCAACAGCTGGAGGTCCGCTAATTGCATATCACTGTCGTAGAGTTACTTATCTTTTCGCCTCTTGGTATTCGAGCTAGGTGATTACAGCTTCTGGATCTTCAAAAAAATGCACACAATCTTCTCCCTCCCTCCACACCAAACGGGCTGGGAAAAGCATTGCATATTTAATATGCTTAATTCGGAGGCGTCATTTAGCTTCTGTAAACCCTTTGCATCTGTGCTTAACCTCTGCCGAAAAGTCGGGAAGATAGCAATTTTGACATTCCCGAATGGGATATTGCCCTTCTGTCTTGCAAGCCGTAAGACCATATCCCTATCTCTGTAGTTTAACAGCTTAGCAATAAACCTGCGAGGTGGTGCACCCTGCAGCTGTGGTCTCCCAGACATGAGGTGTGCTCTTTCCACAACAAAAGTAGGAGAGAAGGCTTCTTTCCAATATGTTTTGCAAAGTAGTTGCTCGAGTAATGTGGAAGGATCTGTGTGCTCTGCACCTTCAAGCAAGCCAATAAATCTTAAGTTACTACGACTAATTCTATTCACCATATCGTCTTGCTTCTGAAGTATTTGACTTACTTGGAGCTGTAGACAATCAGAGGCATCCTTGAGTGGGGGGAGGTAATCCTCCATGGTGCTCAGACGGGTCTCTGTGTCAGTGACCCATTCATGGAGCTTCTGCAGATCCTGCCTCACCAGGGAGATATCAAATTTTACCTTCTTGATTCTAGCATTGAGGTTCGTTTGGCAGGATGATATTGCCAAAACTGTCGGCAGTATTTGTCTAATTTAGCCCCAACCTCTATGTTTTTCTTAGGTGGCGACATGCTCAGGTGAGTCTCAGGGTCAACAGACACGATTATTGAATGATTTGCTGTTTGTAAAGTCCCAGGATATCGGGTAAAGGAGTCTGTGCCGACAGAGTTCTGCTCACCCGCGTCCTATAGTATGCTGTTCCAAGCCACGCTCCATAGCATTTTGCTTTTAGGCTAAAAAGTTCAATTTTGGTCTCATCTGACCAGAGCACCTTCTTCCCCATGTTTGCTGTGTCCCCCACATGGCTTCTACAACCTGCAAATGGGACTTCTTATGACTTTCTTTCAGCAATGTCTTTCTTCTTGTCACTCTTCCATAAAGGGCAGATTTGTGGAGAACACGACTAATAGTTGTCCTGTGGACAGATTCTCCCACCTGAGCTGTGGATCTCTGCAGCTCCTCCAGAGTTACCATGGACCTCTTGGCTCTTCTCTGATGAATGCTCTCCTTGCCCGGCCGGTCAGTTTAGGTGGACGGCCATGTCTTGGTAGGTTTGCAGTTGTGCCATACTCTTTCAATTTTCCGATGATGGATTGAACAGAGCTCCGTGAGATGTTCAAAGCTTGGGAGAGTTTTTTATAACCTAACCCTCCTTTATACTTCTCCACAACTTCATCCCTGACCTGTCTGGTGTGTTCCTTGGCCTTCGTGATGCCGTTTGTTCATTAAGGTTCTCAAACAAACCTCTGAGGGCTTCACAGAACAGCTGTATTTATACTGAGATTGAATGACACACAGGTGGACTCTATTTACTAATTAGGTGAGTTCTGAAGGTAATTGGTTCCACTAGATTTTAGTTAGGGGTGTCAGAGTAAAGGGGGCTGAATACAAATGCCCCCCACACTTTTCACATTATTTGTATCATTTATTTTATTCCTTCCCCTTCACAATTATGTGCCACTGTTGGTCACATAAAATCCCAATAAAATAAATGTACGTTATTGGTTGCAACATGACAAAATGTGTAACATTTCAAGGGATATGAATACTTTTCCCTCACTGTATAGACAGCGATGTCCTGTGAAGGTGAGGCTGTAATAAAACCAGAATATGAACACACGGACGGTACAATAGTACAAGAGACCGCGTATGGATGGATGTACAGAGAGAGTTTTCCATCACCATTACTACACAATGCTCATAGTGCTGAGATATACCAACCTATGAATAATTCCCCCCAATGTACCATGATGAGGGTAGGCTGGATGAGGATGTACAATAATACAGCTACAGACATGGAGACTTCCACATTATATAATCATTTCATACAATCAGCCTTTACATGGTGCCATGATAACATTGGTGGGGCTTCAGGTGGTGAGTCTGGGCTTAGGAAATGTGTGCAGTGGTGGTTGGAAATGTAGTCATTGGTCTTATAATAAGATTGGAGGAGGAATAGTGGCAGAGCCGCCAAGAGGTGAATAGCTGGGATAAGAGGAGGGCAGATGGGTGGAAGTATAACACCGGTCAGTACAGCTTTAAGTCTCTTTAATTTGGAAGAGGCACCAGAGCTGGTTGCAGTAAGTGGTATATGCCCAGGACCTGGTAATAACCAGCAACCAATGTTAGTCTGGAGGTATGGAAGGAGGTGCAGCATTGTACTAACATGGAGTGATAACGACCACAAACTTCGTGTAAATGTATAATAATAGTGACTGTGTGGGAGGGGACATTAGAGTGTAAGCTCCTCTGTACAGACACTGATGTGACTGTGGGGGGAGGGGACATTAGAGTGTAAGCTCCTCTGTACAGACACTGATGTGACTGTGGGGGGAGGGGACATTAGAGTGTAAGCTCCTCTGTACAGACACTGATGTGACTGTGGGGGGAGGGGACATTAGAGTGTAAGCTCCTCTGTACAGAGACTGATGTGATTGGCTCAGTGATCTCTGTACAGCACTGCGGTATATGTCAGAGCCATATAAATGTATATGTTATAGTAATAGTGTGTGACTGTGGGGGAGGGGACATTAGAGTGTAAGCTCCTTTGGTACAGAGACTGATGTGACGATTTCATGTTTTTCCTCTGTAGGGCTCCTTGTGGTCAGTGAGATCTCCAGTGATCCTGATATACCGGACTATGGAAGTCCTGTAACTCTGCGCTGTGATGTGATTGGTTGTGATCCCAGAGACACCCCTGAGGTCACCTGGTTAGAGAGTGAAAGAGATCTGGAGAAAGGACAGCAGAGAGTGACCCGAGGCAGCGGAGACGTTCTGTCCTGTTATTTGACTTTAACACCTACAGCTCGGGATTATGGGAAAGGCTATATCTGCAGGGTGAGACGTAAGGGCATGAAAAATCCTATTGAGAAGAAAACACACCTGAGGCTCCCAGGTAAGTAACTGGAAGGGAATCTGGAAACATAAACTTATAAAATTCATAAGGATGATAATGAAAGTTATACTGTTTGAATCTTGCAAAGCTCAGAACTTTATATTATAATACATCTGATATCAGAGATAAAGGACACTGATATATCACATACTATAGGTTCACAAAGTTGTAACACAAGAATAAGGAATTTTATTTTAGCCATGTGACTGTCATTTTTATATCTCATCGGAATCAACTGAAAATAACTGTCACTGTTTTTTAAATAACCATCCTTATTATGGTGTTAGCTTTATGAAGTGAGAATCATGTGTTCTTATTGGTGAGAATGTATAATGGTGGGGGCGGGGGCGTGTCCTGGCTATATGTACACAGGGTGTTATTTCCTGAATTTCTGCTAAAAATGGGAGATAGGTGGAGGGGGGAAACCCTGGGGAAAGTTTCCTGTATCAGCCTGTACAGCCCTTCATGACAAGAACTGGATATAATTATTGCAGCACTTCTACTAAAGTGTTTGACGGGAAGTTACTTGTAAAACATGGTAAGCAAATTATTTTCTGTTGTAAGGATCCTGCCGTAAGTTGGGTGTCTCTAGTCTAGATTTAGTGTTGACGCTCGGCTGTAGTCAGTTTGATTGTTTCTGTGTTCGTTGGGTTGAGTTTCCTGTCAAGTTCAGGGTGTTGTTTCCTGTTGGTGTTCCCCAGCAGATAGACCAAGAAGAATCAGTGTTTTGAATTATGAATATTTATTTTCCTCTAGAGTGTTTGCTGCCAGTAGTCTGGGGAAGAAATAAATATTTGGGGTGACGTACTGGAATCCCCCAGGATTTGCCTGGAGAGGACGTGAGTCCAGGATCCAGATTTGCCCAAACCAACTGGTAAAAATAAGGAACTCTGAGCTATGCTTAAAACAGGGAAAAAACATTTCTCCCTGAAAAAATGTGCAATTCAACTCTATCCAAATAGTTTTCTGGTCACTTAATCATTGACTCACCCTTAAATAACCCAGTGTGCTCCTCTAACACTATGAAACAACGCCAAACTTTGGGGTTAAGACATAAACGTCCTTTCCCATACAGGGGTTTTCGAGAACCGTGCACTGTATTAAAAATGACCAGTAAATAAAGGGTTAAACAAAAGTATCAAGCACTAGAAAAATCCAGATCTGCCTCCTGGAAGTTGGCCCGTGTTTTGGGGCCTAAAGGATATTGGTTGTCCTGCTAGAGGGTACATCAAGAGGAGCAGAGCAGAAAGATGGCTACCTTCAAAAAGCATATTAGGAGGAGAGCTCTGTGCTGAGGATTGTCCCGGAGAGGGGGGTATACATTGCTTCCGGTGCTCTCAAAGGACCAGCTATATACTTTATTAGAAGAGAAGTCTGGAGATGTATTTTTGGGTGGGGAAAGATTAGCTCCAGGTAGTTCTTTAAAGTGGTTCTAAAGCCTGAAGGTTTTTTACCTTCATGTATTCTATGCATGAAGGTAAAAAACTTTCAGTGTGCAGCTCCCTCCTCAGCCCCCCCCCAATACTTACCTGAGCCTGATCCTGATCCAGCAATGTGCACAAGAGCAGAAGCTCTCCCAGGTCTCTGCCTCCATTGGCTCCTGCTGCTGTCAATCACAGCCAGTGAGGAGGAAGTGGGAGCAGGGCTGAGCCACGCTCTGTGTGTCGCAGACACACAGATGTGGCTCGAGAGCGAGCACGCACAAGTGCCCCCAGAGCAAGCTGCTTGCTCTGGGGGCACTCGGCAAGGAGGAGGGGCCCAGACTGCCGGCGGGAAACCCAAGAAGAGGAGGATCGAGGCTTCTCTGTACGAAAGCAGGTAAATATGACATGTTAGAAATTAAAAAACAAAATCTGAACCTTTACAATCACTTTAAGGACATAGTCCACACACCAACATTCATTTAAGAAGTTTTCCACCCATTTTAAAAGAAAATATTCCTTACATCAGGCTTTTGATTGCAGTGATTTTTTTTAACATTCCACTTTCAAGGCCACAAAACACATATTCTTTACTTCAGCCTCGTGACTTTGTCTTGCAGCACCATTGCTCCACACTCCCAATTCAGGCCCTTGTCTGATCCTCCAGACAATACTCACACTGGCAACGACTATCTTCTCCCAGCTGTACTGACCCACATTGTCCCATGGACAAAGCCTCCTATCTCCCAGGTGGAGTCCTCAACTCTATTCAGCTCCGATACTATAAGGTTTGTGCACACATTCACAATCAGCAGGTACTGGAGACCATTAAACATGGACCCAGGGTTGGAAGCTTCATCCCACCCAGTCCTCTGCAAAGCTTCCAGGCTCCAAAACCTCATACCAGAATTTACCAATTTTGGAGAAAAATGCAAAACCTGCATGAGAACCCTGGGTGACACCAGAGCCTACTACACCATGACATGGCGCAGTCCCATCACATGGGGTATTTTGGCATCCTATCCCTCTCTACTGGATTTATTGAGCCTAATAATTCCTTTAAATGTTCTTGTGACTGGCCAATAATTTCCTTTTTATCTCACAATAAGCAAAGGATTCCGACCTCAACAGCCCAGGAGTAAGGGGGTGCTACACTATAAAAATGAAAAAGTCAATGTGACCTCTAACAACCAATCAGATTCTGCTCTCATTTTTTTGGTGCAGAAAGTAGCATGAATACTTTTCTGTGGATGACTTTCCTATCCTTTTTCCTGTTGTCATAGAATCCCTTGCTTGGGTTCATAGTGTGCACAGAATGTTATTATCTTTATATCAGGACAGATCAGGGGTTTAGTCTCGGATGGTTTCCAGGTTTGTATTGTCCATTTCCCTCCACATCTGCTGGCAGCTCCTTTGAATAGTTGGACTTCCTCTGTGTATAGAATCTTTCATCCAGCATCAGACAGGTTCTCTTCATCTAGATCCAGCTTCCCAGCATCTCCACTGACTTTAGCTGGTCAGACATAATGGAGGAATGATGGAGCTCGCAAGCAGGCCCGCCCCGGGTGACGCATCTAGGGGGGCACCACCAGGGGTTCTGCCCCCACCTGCACTGAGAACCGCTGTTCTTAGGGTGTCACTGCTGCCGGATCAAGTGTAATGGACAGGCAGGTCTTCATCCTAGTCCTGCCCAGTGCCCAAACAGCCTATGTCTTTTCTGCGTGAGGCATCCCAGAGAAGGTTAGGCTTCAAAGAAGGCCCTGGACTGGATGGTGGGGTGCAGAGGAGGCCCTGGACTGGGGGGGTGGAGGAGGCCCTGGGCTGGGGGGAAGAGGAGGCCCTGGACTGGGGAGTGCAGTGAAGACCCTGGGCTGATAGGGGGTGCAGAGGAGGCCTTGGGCTGCGGAGTGCGGAAGAGGCCCTGGGCTGGGGGGTGCAGAAGAGGCCCTGGGCTGGAGGGTGCAGAAGAGGCCCTGACCTGAGGGGGGGCGCAGAGGAGACTCTGGACTTGGGGGATGCAGAGGAGGCTCTGGACTGGGGGGTGCAGAGGAGGCTCTGGACTGGGGGGATGCAGAGGAGGCTCTGGACTGAGGGGGTGCAGAGGAGGCTCTGGACTGAGAGGGTGCAGAGGAGGGTCTGGATTGGGGGGGTGCAGAGGAGGCCCTGGACTGGGGGGGTGCAGTGGAGGTGCTGGAGTGGGGGGGTGCACAGAAGGCCCTGGACTAGGAGGAGTACACCGGAGGCCCTGGACTGGGGGGTGTAGAGGAGGCCCTGGACTTGAAAAGTAGGGTTGGTAAATGAAATATTATCCGAGGGTGGTCATGGATTCCCTCTATTTATTCCATATATGTATTAACTTGTCTATTCCTATAGTTAACTAGTCTATTAAAACTCTGATCACATGTTACTGTTGATAGCACAATAATATAAGGTTAGCTATGAAAACAAACACACTGCTTAATAAAATATCTTATTTATTTCCCAAGAAAATAGAAAAACGCTAACATGAAAATACTAGGGAAAGATATTACAAATCATATAACACCAGAACATATAATACAAGAACATCAAAGATACTTATCGCACGGTCTCCTCGGCTGGGCTCAAAATGGTAGCAAGGGGGAGCACTCTGACTCGTTCAGCCCTTTATACTTCAATCATACACCATCCAGACCCAACCCCATTGCCATCCCATCTAGACTTTTGACGAATCGCAGTACTTTTGGGGCAGTCCTCCTCAATATATTATATTACTGTCCGTCCTGCTGTATTGGTCTCTAGGGGCAGCATTGTCCATGTATCATGTCTATATATCTTCAATGCCTTTGGTCCTTTGATCTTCTGTAGCAGGACATTCATCAATCATCTTGTCAGCTATGGTTCCTTTCAAGCTTGCTTGCATAGCATTATAACATCAGATGGTCTGGAGCCAAGCTTGTTCAGTGTTGATGGAGGCCTGATCTCTTCTTTCAGATATGCTACAAAGCTTTGATGTGCATCTTGTTACATTCCAGACCTGGTATCAACCAGAAAGAACATCAGATCTTTACCCTTTAAAGCCATGGAACTGCAAGTATCAGCATGGCTGATCTTTGGGAATAGGAAACAGATATGTAACAGATCTATGACAGATCCAATTCAAACTCTGGAGAATACCAAAACTCTGTTACCAATAAACGCAGTAACATTGACAGAGAAACTCCAGAAATATGACATTAAACCATGTTGCCTTCCAAAATTACCACTTTGCGCCTAAAGGGCGCATATCACCCTTCTTCAGACACAGCTCCTATGGAACAGTCCATAACTGTCTTAACGTATTAAGTTTTCCAACAGGTCCTTAAGACACAGCTCTTATGGAACAGTCCATAACGGTCTTACCGTGTTGTGCTTCCCAACATGTGCCGTTTTGCCACTGAGTGGCACACCACCATCATTCTTCTGCGACAGCTTCCATGTCACCATCCTGTGTCTTCTCATTTCCGGTATCTTAACGATGGGGTGCACAGGCAAGGGGTGTCCATTCACTCACCATTCACCAGCACACACTCAGAGCCACATATTAACCAGCTTTCAGATACAGAGTCTCAAGAAGGGCCTTACTCACCCATATTACTAACCTAAAATACACATATGTCACACTATACCAAGACATAGATCAACCCATTACCATAATATATACATATATATGTGACCCATCAAATTACACATCCAACCTTCTATAACCCTTTACTGTAAATACTGGTCAGGATTAGGCAGGCTTGCTCACAATTGCCTTTCCTACTGCAATTTTGGCACGTCAGCAGTATTTCAGGGCCCTGAATTGGCAGCAAAGCCTCTAACTTGTACGAAGAGACCTTACCGTCAATTCGTCCCTCAACTTGCATAGATAAATGCGAGACCTTCCTATATAAATGTCGAGTCCAACAACACATGACAACTTGGACCAATGACGAAACTGCAGCAATAATGAGTAATACTACAACGGGGTGTATAAAATAATTCAAAATACTGTTGGCCTTACAGGAATGTCCAAATATTACCTCCCACCAATACCCTCCAGCATCATTTTCTAGTTGATGCACTACCTCTTTTATTTTATTCTGATCATGGTAGATGGCTATAGTAGCATTAGCTCTCTCTTGCTACAGCATCCTCATAAGGCTCTCATCTCTATTCCAATCTGTTAACCATTCCTGTATCTTCCTTCCCATACCAAGGTTCAGGGCTCTCAGACTAAAAGGGTGTTGTAGTTCACATCCACAGACAGATTGGCAATATGCGGTACCACATAATTCCACTCCTGTGTCTGGATTTCAGAGACACCGCCAAGGGTACACCATGCTCCTCTAGCTATTGTTAGGTTAACAGAACATCTAAGTTCCATGACTAACGTTACATTGGTATCCTTTAGGACAAAGAAACAAACTCTCCTATGTCCCAAATAATACACCGGTCTTCCCTTCCCGGCAATGTTCTCCCCATCCAGAACACTGAGTGAGGCATCTTCCCAACATTTTTCATTCACCACCGTGTATTGACCTGGCATGCAAAGGACGTCATGGTCATGCCTTCAACAGAGGGAAATATCAACCTGCCTCCAGCTTCCACCCTCTCTGATCACATGTGGGTAATTTTAGCCTCAGATGCAACAAAGTAGAATCCCCAGTCAGCAAGCCCATTGATACCACCGAATACACAGACTGAGTCTGCACTTCTGTATATGGGATCAATGAGGAAGCATAACATCTCTCATAATCCAAACTAGCACAGCCCATCCAGGCAATCGACCACAACCTTGGATTAGTGTAATGCTGTGTACACACAACCGGACTGAATCCCATCGGACTTTTCGACGGAGTTTTGACGGAGTTCCGTTGAATCGGACTTGTCTACACACAATCACACCAAAGTCCGACGGATTCAACCATGATGACGTACCGGACTAAAATAAGGAAGTTCATAGCCAGTAGCCAATAGCTGCCCTAGCGTCGTTTTTCATCCGTCGGACTAGCATACAGACGAACAAAATTTTTCGTCCTGACTCCAGTCCGTCAGAAAGATTTGAAACATGTTCTATTTCTAAAGTCCATCAGATTTTCGACAGAAAAGGTCCGCTGAAGCCCACACACGGTCGAATAGTCCTCCAGATTCCTTCCGTCGGACCAGTTCGGTCGAAAAATCCGGCCGTGTGTACACGGCTTAAGAGATGTGCTTTGGCAAAATCTTACTGAACTGTGATGCTAACTCATAAGGCCACTGCCCCTCATACAGAGACTGTACAATCAGTTTGATGTTGGTTGATAATTCCGCCTGCCCCTGCGTGCACGCCAGAGCCCATGACATATTTTTGCCCCGTATCACCACAATATCTACCAACCTCTTAAAATGGTGGATAAAATCCTGAGCCACTTTAACCTGGGTATTTACGTGACTTTGTTGAAAGTTATCAATAATGTCATTGATCTCTCTCTGAGTAACAAAGCCCTGCTTACTGTCAGAAGCTATGGTTGAGAGTTTGCCCCTCAGGAGATCGATGTCCACTCCATTAACAACACCCATCCCAGCTCCTGTTCCCCCCCAATATATTGCTGAATACATCCCTCCTCTTCCAGTTACTCCTCAGAAACGAGTGTCCTGCATGAACCTCATTCTGTGTCCGCACATCTCTGGGAGTAAACCACTGATATAATGACTGCACTTGATTCAGTGTATATTCAGCATATACAGGGTAATAGGATTTGATCAACCACAGTGAGACGTTGAAGTGCCATGTGGTGAAGGCTTACTGTACCCTGGTTGCCAGTGTTTGGGAAGAGCTTAGATCTATTTGTAGTGGTTCCCCTTTCTCTAATGGAACATGCCCCTGTGTGTAGTCACTGGCATTTCCTGTGCAGGGTTTCAACCTCTCAGGTGAGACATCAACCAGTCTTATTTCCCCCATGTTAAGTTCTGGTATACCACATGTCCAGTAACCGAGAGCCTCTCTATAGGACTGATAAGACTGAGATACCACCCCCATGAGCAAATTTTCACCCCCGTTGATGTATCATCTGGAGCTCCCTTGTTTGGCCTACAGACACCTTACTATGCCCAAGTGTCAGCCTCCTGGGCATCTGAATCATATCAATTTGGTTATGCCAATATATGCCACACACAAAAACATATATCCCTTCTTTTAATTCCTCACCAAAAACCCCATATCCTACGTCCCTTGCTTCCAAAGGTTTGAATAGATTGTAATTTTTCCCTAACCAATAACCCATTTTATTTATATATATATATATATATATATATATATATATATATATATATAGTTGCATCCACAAACGAGTGGAGGTATTCCGATATGATATTTTGCAAGTCTTGTTTATACGCAAGTCCTCGAGATGTTGAGTTAGGATTAAATCGTCCAAAAGCGAAAGAAACTTTGTATTGCAAATTGCCATGGTGACCCCATTGGTAAGTCTCTGGTAATTTAGTACTCTCTCATATAATTCGAGCCTTTCTCCTTCTCTCAACTCCCCCCCTGCCTCCCCTTCTGGCCCAACAAGTCCAAGATTGACACAACAAAAGTGGATGCATAGTTTTCCTCAGGATTTTCCCTTTCCACATCATCCCCTGAATGTTCGTCTGCATAAATTTGAGATGTTACATGGCTCAGATGGATCGCCAACAAGACAATTATGATCCTTACATCCATTCTCCAGAGACCTTGCCAATCTTTGCTCCACCAGGACTCTGGAAAAACAAGAACAAGAGCGGAATCAATTCTTATCAGCAGTAACTTTTACATTGATTGGAATGAACCCACTTCTCTATCTCCCTCTTTTTCATGCCTTTTGCACCCTTTTTGTCAATGAGTCACTTCACTTTGACCACCTGATCACTAAGGGTCATAGTGACTGTGAATGGTCCGGTCCAGTTTGCATCCCATGAAGACTTCGAAACAAAGTTCTTCACCATAACCCTGTCTCCAACCTTCAAGCTAACGGGAGACCTTTCAGGCTGCTCCTTCTCTTTAGGTGCCATGTTATTTGAAACGGATTGCAAATACCCCTTTACCTGTTCTTGCAGCTGGACCAGAAATGTGTCCCCTTCAGCACTCTCTCTCATGGGGGTACTCAGTATTGGGTCTGCTGGCTGGCTGAGGTTCATCATTCTCCCTGTCAATAACTGATATGGTGTTAATGATGTACCTTTTGCTGCAGACCCTCGTACAGCCATCATGACTAAAGGCAGATGGATCAGCCAGTTCTTTCCTGATTGCAGTACCATCTTCTTAAGCCTTTCTTTCACTGTTCGATTCATTCTCTCAACCATCCCCGCAGACTGTGGATGGTATGGTACATGGAATCTCTGTACTACTCCCTGCAGCTCACAAATATTTTTCATGACCCTGCCGGTAAAGTGCGTCCCCCTATCTGATTCCAGGACTTTGGGGAATCCCTATCTTGAAAATACTTCGGTCCACAAAGCTCTAGCTGTGGCAGTAGCAGAGTATTTTCTCAGGGGTAGAGCCTCCACCCACTTTGAAAAGACATCCACAACTACCAGCAGATATCTGTATCCTCCAGGGGCACTTTGTAATGGACCAACAAAGTAATTCTGTAGGTTTTCCCAGGGTTCATTAGCTACCGGTACCCTTGCTAATACTGGTTTCTGTTCCTTTGGCCTAGGGTTCATTTGTGCACAGATCAAACATTCTTGCACTACCTGTGAGATTGTTACCCATTGTCTCCCACCAGTATCTAGCTTGCACAAATTTCAAGGTACCCTGAACACCCATGTGGTCTGTAAACCTGTGATTTTCAAGGGCTAAATCCTTTTATTGCTGGGAGGGCACTACAAACCTTCGTCCTTCTGAAGTCTCTCTTAACAGTAGATCGTCTTGTAATACATATTTTTGGGGAGCATCTGCCGCTTTTTTTCTAAGCTGCTTTTTGATTGAGCTCAAGGCCTCATCCTTATTTTGTTCATCTGCTAAACATGGGGTAGGCGTCCTTAGCACTGGCAAGAGTTCATGAGAACCTGCTTTCACCTCCTGCTCCTCAAAATTATGTTCCTACCAGGTCTGCCTCCCTTCAGCATCATAGGGTGTCCACTTGACTCCTATCAGGGCTGCCTCCTTTGCCAGCTTATTTCCTGTGTTGTTGCCCACAGTAACCTCCTCTCCACCTCTTTGGTAAGCTTTCATCTTAATTATAGCCACTCTCTGAGACTCCACACTTGTTCTTTCCCATATATCTCTTCTCCAACGAACCGTTCTCAGTCACCAGTTGTTCAATCTCATAACTCAGTTCATCACACTCACAAACATCTGTATCTGCATTGGCAGCTATAGCCGAAATACCTTTATGTACATGTTCTAGCTTTTCTATCAATTCTGCTCTATCTTTACACCACTCTAATTCTTTTTTTTCAGAGACGTCTTTCTTTTTCAACAACATGCATACGATATTGGCCATTCTCACCTTCCTGCCTTTTTACGACGACTTTTTAGGTTTTGTCTCATCATTATGAATATTACATTGTTTCAAAAGATCATTAAATTGATGTGTTAAAGCATTTTCTGACATAGTATTGAATTTAACACAGGCATGTTTTTTAACCACTTCAGCCCCGGAAGATATTACCCCCTTCCTGACCAGAGCATTTTTTGTGATGCGGTACTGCGTCGCTTTAGCTGACAATTGCGCATGGTCGTGCGACGTTGTACCCAAACAAAATTGACGTCCTTTTTTCCCCACAAATAGAGCTTTCTTTTGGTGGTATTTGATCACCTCTGCGTTTTTTATTTTTTGCGCTATAAACAAAAAAAGGGCGACAATTTTGAAAAAAAAAGCAATATTTTTTGCTATAATAAATATCCCCCAAAAATATATAAAAAAAACTAATTTCTTTCTCAGTTTAGGCCGATGTATATTCTGCTACATATTTTTGGTTAAAAAAAAACAAAAAAACGCAATAAGCGTATATTGATTGGTTTGCGCAAAAGTTATAGCATCTACAAAATAGGGGATAGATTTATGGCATTTTTATTATTTTTTTTTTTTTATTAGTAATGGCGGCGATCTGTTTTTTTTTTTTTTTTTATCGTGACTGCGACTATCGTGGTGGACACATAGGATACTTTTTTGACACTATTTTGGGACCATTGTCATTCATACAGCGATCAGTGCTATAAAAATGCACTGATTACTGTGTAAATGAAACTGGCAGGGAAGGGGTTAAGTGTGTCCTAAGGAGGTGTTCTAACTGTAGGGGGGATGGGCTACCAATGACATGACAGCGATCACTGCTCCCGATGACAGGAAGCAGTGTATCTCTGTCATGTCACAAGGCAGTACGGGGAAATGCCTTGTTTATATAGGCATCTCCCTGCTCTGCCTCTCCAACCGCAATCGCGGTGAACATCAAGTTCCCGGGACACGCTACCGCGGCAGGTGAGCGCACCCGATAGGCTGCAAATTTAAAGGGACGTACAGTCACGCTCATTTGCCTGCCCGTGCCATTCTGCCAACGTACATCTGTGTGCGGCAGTCTGCAAGCGGTTTAAGAAACTCTTCAATGACCTCCATTGATATGCTAATTAGTCTACACTGAATCTTGTTTAACCAGTCTATACACAGCAGCTACAGACACAAGACACACAGAGACACAGACACACAGATAAAGCTGTTTTAAGCTGTTTAAAGCTTGTAGTTCCACAACCAGGAGACATGCACACTCTTAATCAATGCCTTACTATCTTCTTATTACCACTGATTTTTAGCCCTATTATCTCAGAATGCAGGCCACATTGAACTTCTATTGGAACAGAGAGCTTTTTCACTCTCGTGGGGGAAAAAAATAAAAAATAAATAAACTAATAAAAAATAAAAATAAAAAATAAAAATCTATATTTCTCCCACTTTCTCCTCAAAGATGTGTGATTTATCCTGTCAATCTGCAGGCTGCATCAGATAACCAGAGGTGATCAGCCCCTCCCTCACCAGCCCTCTTGATCGGCTACACAGACCTAAAGCACACTAACAATACAATAAGCGTTAACATATATACATATACCAGCCAAAAATCTCTCCAGGTTTTGCGCGTCCGCTCACTGATGAAATATTTCATAGAACTTTCAGGACCACTCAAGCAGGGCTTCAGAATTCACAAACCAGCGTGAATCTTGTCCACAGTAGAGAAGGCTTCCAGTTCTAGATGTAGTTGTTTCATTAGCTTAAAGGGGCTCAAGAAAAAAATACATTAGGGTTTGGATTCTGTGCAGAAATAAATTCCACATGCCTTCTGGGGTGCCAATTGAAATTAAGTTGGAATGTGATAACTTTTAAACTAAATATTATCGGAGGGTGGTCATGGATTCCCTCTATTTATTCCATATATGTATAAACTTGTCTATTCCTATAGTTAGCTAGTCTATTAAAGCTCTGATCACATGTTACTGTTGATAGTACAATAATATAAGGTTAGCTATGAAAACAAACACACTGCTTAACCACTTAACGACCGTCCACTGTACATATACGTCGGCACTTTAAAGATGGATATCTCGATAACAGCAGCAGCTGCTACCACAGCCGAGGTATCCATCTTTTCAGTGGGCGGTTCTGTTTATGATAATGGTGGCCCCCCTCCCGTCGCTCTCCTGCGCCCTCCGCCACTTACCGGAGCCGTCGGTAGCAGTGAAGACGATCGGGTCCTTCTCCTTCCTTGGTATGGATACGAGTGAGAGGAAGATGGCCCCCACCCGTCTCCATACCATAGCAGGGCGGAAGCGACGTCAAAAGGTCACTTCCGCTCATACCTCTTAAAGAAGGGCCATTTTTTGGTTGTCATTTTTTCAAATGACAATTTTTTTTTTCTTGCATTTAAGTCCATTTAAGTACTTTTTGCTATAATGAATATCCCAAATAAAAAAAAAAATTCTTCCTCAGTTTTGGCCAATATGTATTCTTCAAAAAAAATTTTAAAAAATCGCAATAAATATATAGTCTAAAAAATAGGGGATAGATTTATGGCCTTTTTATTAGTATTTTTTCTTTTTACTAGTAATGGCGGCGAACAGCAATTTTTATCAGGACTGCGACATTGCGGCGGACAAATCGGACATTTTTTACACTTTTTTTTGGACAATTGACATTCATACAGTGATCAGAGCTAAAAATAGCCACTGATTACTGTATAAATGTCACTGGCAGGGAAGGGGGTAACACTAGGGGGTGATCAAGGGGTTAAATATGTTCCCTAGGGAGATGTTTCTAACTGTGAGGGGATGGGATTGACTAGAGGAGGAGCAAGATCGTTAGTAGCAACAGACGATCTGTTTCTCCTCCCCTGACACAACAGGAATTTCTGTGTTTACACACACAAATCCTCGTTCTGGCTCTCGTGTTCGCGATCACTTAAAGGAGCCGCCATACATATACAGTGATTCGTGCAGGAGAACCATCTTGCCTTCCGTATATGCACAGGAGCCTGTCGGGAAGCGGTTAAAATTAGTGTACTGAGGTTTGTACTGTCTGCTACATACTCGCTTGTAGCACAGTCATTAAAGCATATGACCCTTTAAGCTCCTCCCACTGTTGATGCAATCTGGCCACACCCACGGTGTTGGCATGGTGCCGCTATATTGCCACATACCCATCTTTCTTGGGGGGGGGGTGCAAAAAAAATGTCCAGCCCCGGGTGCCAGATGTGCTAGCTGCGCCACTGTTCACAGGGGTTTATAGATTTGTCCCCCTTCTACTGGCTGATGAATATTCAGCACAGGGAGGGCAGTGAAGGCTTCCATAGTGATGTATGAAGTTCACACTTCTGGGTCCATTATTACTTCTCTGAGTTTTCTGAGGATCCATTGAAGTCGGTGAGAGTCCCGGAAAGTTCTGTGTTTGTGGTGACACAGATGTAGATGGTGACCTTATGTCCAGAATCCCGGTATCCATTCACAGCTCCTCTCCAGGACGGTTCCTCAATCATTTCAGATGAATGGACTTTATCCTTTTAGGATATGTGAGTGCGGTCATGTCACTTTGTGTTGGTCTATCACATAAAATCCCAATAAAATACATTTACGTTTTTGGTTGTAACATGAGAAAATGTGGGAAATTTCAAGGGGTATGAATACTTTTCCAAGGCACTGTAGTGTCTCTGATGACCAGAATCTTCTATCCTTCTATCGTATCTCTCACTCTACACTCCATACACAGAATAACACACATCTGTTTGTATTTATCATTACAGAGAGACCGCCCACATTATCCAACATTATTGTCCATCCAAAGAGAGTGACAGCCAATCAGGAGGCCTCATTCCAAGTAACAATATCAGGATACTCCCCCCGAGATCTACAAATAAAATGGTATAAGGAGTTCAGCACGTTCCCCAAATCTGAGGTGACAATATCTGATCCAGAGATCGGATTGGACGGTCTGTATAAATCTTACAGCACGCTGACCTTCACCCCGAAGGTGACCGATCATAATACGACCCTCCGGTGTGAGGTGACACACAGTCAGTCCAAGACCATCCGAGAGAAGCAATATACTCTGCACCTGACAGGTGAGATCTCCGTGTATTCTTCATATGTATGATGTGTTCATATGTCATTCATTAGATGAGTCCAGAGGGGGCGCTCCATGTACATCCCATCACCCTCATCCCAGAGGGGGGCGCTCCATGTACATCCCATCACCCTCAGTCCAGAGGGGGGCGCTCCATGTACATCCCATCACCCTCAGTCCAGAGGGGGCGCTCCATGTACATCCCATCACCCTCAGACCAGAGGGGGCACTCCATGTACATCCCATCACCCTCATCCCAGAGGGGGCGCTCCATGTACATCCCATCACCCTCAACCCAGAGGGGGCGCTCCATGTACATCCCATCACCCTCATCCCAGAGGGGGCGCTTCATGTACATCCCATCACCCTCATCCCAGAGGGGGCGCTTCATGTACATCCCATCACCCTCAGCCCAGAGGGGGCGCTCCATGTACATCCCATCACCCTCAGCCCAGAGGGGGCGCTCCTTGTACATACCATCACCCTCAGCCCAGAGGGGGCGCTCCATGTACATACCATCACCCTCAGCCCAGAGGGGGCGCTTCATGTACATCCCATCACCCTCAGCCCAGAGGGGGTGCTCCATGTACATTCCATCACTCTCAGCCCAGAGGGGGCGCTCCATGTACATCCCATCACCCTCAGCCCAGAGGGGACGCTCCATGTACATCCCATCACCCTCAGCCCAGAGGGGGCGCTCCATGTACATCCCATCACCCTCAGCCTATAGGATTTAGGAACACAAACGTCTGGCTGAACGGAATGTTCCTGTTGAAGTGACTGCAGACAGGAGGAGGAGAACAGTGTTGACCGTGGCGCTTATCACAAGAGGAAATAATAGAAATTGGGAAAGGTGACCTGTACTGTGTAAGCAGAGGACACAGGACAGGTCATCAGTATTGTCTGTCATCTCCCTGCAGATGACATTTTCTCCATTACTGACTTTCCATGCCTTGTTTTGCATTATGTCTATGTGGAGGCGGCCATCTTGGTAGAGCAGCAGGGTTTTGCTTCCTCATACCAGAGCTGCCCCCTAGATTATTGGTTATCTGTTGACTGGAGGGGTAATGATAGAGGTGGAGGAAATACAAATCCACAGGATGGATGAAGCAGTTAGATTTTTGCACTGCAAGTCTTCAGGTGCAGCTTCCTCTCCAGCATGGAGAACAGTGAGCAGCAGTTCCAAATCTGGTGAGACTGCAGATACACAGCTAAGAGGCTATGGAACAGGAGTGTCCTAGGAAATGCACCGTGTTTTTTTTAAAGAGGAATTCTCAGGGTACTGCTTAATATTAACACTTTTAGACATTCCCTATGAAACAGCAACTCTTCATCTTTAGGTTCAGGTCCACTTTGTCACGTCATTGTGTCCCCAGACTATGTCCGGCCCGCAACTCTCCAATATGTAGCGCTACCCCTGAGGGCTGCTTAAAGATATTTGACCCCAATGACCTTGCAAGTCTCCCGACACCTCTGACACCCTGGGTTCTGACATTTCTGAATGCAATTACATAGACACCAAATTATGACACAGTAATCAAATAGTTCATTTATTAACTCTTAGCAACTATAAACAAGATAATCATAAAGATAGATCTCAAAAGGTGTTCTATTGGGTTGAGGTCAGTCATGTTCCTCCACCCCAAACTCACTCATCCATGTCTTTATGGACCTTGCTTTGTGCACTGGTCCAATTCATTTGGTGGAGGGGGGATTATGGTGTGGGATTGTTTTTAAGGGGGTTGGGCTTGGCCCCTTAGTTCCAGTGAAGGGAACTCTTAAGGTTTCAGCATACCAAGACATTTTGGACAATTTCATGCTCCCAACTTTGTGGGAGGAGTTTGGGGAGGGCCCCTTCCTGTTCCAACATGACTGCGCACCAGTGCACAAGTAGTATACAGTGAAAATATACATGAAACAACCATTATGGACTCTGAGAACAGTGCAGGGGGGGGGATGGGATTTATTTGGGGCTGATTTGAGCTCTGTGCTGTTGGGTTTTCTTATTTTCATGGATCCAATTATTAATATATTGATATTTAATGATTTTTTTTAATTTGATTTATTTTATATTGGTAAATATTTCTTTTGTTTTACAGGAGATTCTTAGTAGCCAGAAGCAACAAAAACTGGTAAGAATTATTTATAAAAAACAGAATCTTGCGAGCTACCATGTGAAAGTCCAAATGATAATTAGAGATGATTAAAGGAGAGCTGCTAGCATTGATCACGCCCCATATGCTCGGGCCAAATAAACATTTATACCAATATAATGCTGCACTATCCAAATGTAATGATATGGTAATCGTACTAAATCATAATATTACTGACTGCAGTAACATAGTGGTGGTGAGATATTCTATTCCTATGTAAAAAATCTAGTGAACATAATAATGCAATCTTATGCAATTACAAGTTGCGATCATAAACAATAAAAAATTGCAATCCTATGCGATCCTCCTAATGACAACCTGCGTAGCATACACTCCTCTATATACACATGTACTATTCATATGCAATAGAGAAATTTACAACCCTATGTGATAATTGTGATAAATGCGATAATTGCAGTGACAACATATAATTTACATCAATCTATATAAAAGTGCATCAATATACATACGGAGCATGTGACCTCCCACCTAAGCTCGGTCAAAACACGCTTTTAAACCACCTCTGGGTTTATGGTCAGCATTCAGATCCTTGGATGGTTGCTTGCACCAATATTCATATGGAAAACAGAGAAAACTGGATAGTGTTTTACCGTTTTTTAAAAGTTTTATTTAAAATGACAATATTCCCTATATTAGGGTACTCACATTAAATAGGTGCTATGAGCGCACCACTCTGTAACAAGCCAATCAAATATAAAGACGCTGTACTGGTGTGTCCTCTCCCGCTCTGAGAACACCCCACTATCTCACAAGCCGTCCTGTCCCCTCCCCAATATGTATCAATACCGGTAAATGTCGCCTCCCCAACATGTATCGATACCTGGAAATAACGTATCTTCCTCAGGGGGAATTCTATTGGACGGTTGAGATGTCAATCATTTTCTAGTGTCATTGCGGCCATTTTGTTGAAGACCAAGGGCATCCTATAGTTTATTATATGCTCGCAGCCATTTTCTGATAGGTCAGAACGCTCTACACTACCCATACTGCATGCCGTGTATTGTGACCAAGCACAGTAACAAAGAGGCATACGAGCAGGAAGAAGGCTACAACAAAAAAAGAAGGGAAGATTAGGGGAAGGGATTTATAATTTGAGTGGGACTACCCTCACCAGGGAACAGTCTGTGGTATTAGATAAGGGCATTAAGTATACGCCTAAGAAAGGACTGAATAAATTTGACACCTACATAAGGATTCAAAAGTTTATTTAGGAAACTTAATGTGAAAAAATACTATGCACAAAATCAAGGAGAAAGGGCAGCAATGGAAGGCAATTTCACGAATCTAAGGAATAGATCTGTTTTCGACCCGACAATAGCCAACAATAAATATATAGATTTAGTTAAGAGATTGGTTACCACTGATTTAGAACAGTTACCGAAAAAAGGGCCTAAAAACACTGGAGGAGAGGAATGATATTGCGATCCGCCCAGCCGATAAGGGGGGGATTGTGGTACTCTCCATAGACCAATACAAAATGGAAATGAGTAAAATTCTTGGAGATAGGTTTTTTACATATCAAATATTGGCAACTAATCTTATCAAACAGTTTAAACTTGAATTGGCCTCTTTGGTTTAGTACGGGGTAGAAAAGGAGATACTTAACAAATATGAAGAGTAATATTTGGTCCCCACGACATGTAGATTGCCTATTATATATTATAATCCGAAAATACACAAAAATAGAACAAGTCCACCTGGGAGACCCATAGTAAGCGGGATAGAGTCACTTACTGCAAGACAAAGGTAATACATCGACATACATCTGCAACCTTTGGATAAAAAATACCACGGCTTTTTTGAAAGACAAAAAGCATACTCTACAGTTGTTAAAGGGATGTAGCGGTGATACAAATGTAGTGATGTCCACAACTGATGTGGCCTCCACTATATACAAATATAGCTCATCAGGAGGCTATGAAAGCAGTCAAATGGGCCTTAAAAAAGAATATCCATATGGAAAGAAGTTTGCGTAAATTTATTTTGAAATGTTTCGATTTTTGTTTAAAACATAATTATTTTTGGTACGAAAACACCTTCTACCTCCAAATAAAAGGCGTCTCCATGGGCGCAAAATTTGGCGTCGCCAATTTGTACATGGCTAAATGGGAGGATGAGGTTGTTTTGTACAATATGGATTTGAGGATTTCACTCTACAGGCGTTTTATTGATGATATTTTGATAATATGGAAGGGGTCTAAGGCAGATTTGGAAGGCTTTCTGTAGAATTTGAACGGCAATGAGTGTAATATTATGCTTTCATGGGATATTAGTAGTGAAGTCATACATTTTCTTGATCTAGAGATTTAGGGTCCATTCACACAGGGGCAACTTTGGATCCGACTTCAAGTCGCCCCAAGTCTCCCCTACTCGCCTCAAGTCGCGCTAGATGAAAAAATCAATGTAAGTGAATGGATCCGTTTTAATGCACACTACTGCAGTCGCTGCAACTTCAGAAAAGGTTCCTGTACTACTTCAATCCGACTTCTAGGCGACTTGTACCCATTGATTTCAATGGAAGTCGCCTCCAAGTCGGATCCCCTGTCTTAACTGAAGCAACTTTCCAGGAAGTAAAAATAGTTTTCTAGGCAAACCCCTCCCTCTCACAGAGCTGATTATTATGTGATTGGCCACTGGCAAAGTCCCCTGTGCTGGAGGCAACTTTAAGTTGCTTGTAAGTTTCCCCAAGTCGCGCTGTGGTTCATACTCAAGTCGTGTCCAAGTTGCCTCCCAAAGTCGCGCTGGAAGACGTGTTGCCCCTGTGTGAATGGACCCTAAAAGTACACCCAGAGGTTTAGAAACGAAAACTTATTTTAAGGCCACAGACTGCAATTTAAACATCCCCACATCTAGTTGCCACTTTAGGCCATAGATTAATAACCTACCCAGAGGGCAATTTATGCGTATTAAAAAGAACTGTACAAATAATGACGGTTTTGAGATGCAAACAGATAAATGAATGGAAATGTTCACTGAGAAGGGTTACCAATTATATTTTCTCAGAACAGAGAAAGACAAAGTTAGAAGCATAGAAAGGGAACAGCTTTTAGTAGATAAGGAAGACGGTGACAGTAGTAAGGGCCAGATGGGCACTTGCATTGTGTTGGACTATAATTTACAAAACAGAGAGGTGGAAAAGATCATTAGCAAATATTGGGGGGTACTGAAGCAGGATATACACCTCAAGGATAGTCTGTCAGATAAACCAAGGATTGTCTACAAGCGTTCACCGAACCTGAGAAATAAACTGGCACACAACATTGTGGAGCCACCAACACCTATACCTAAGATGTTTTGGGATGTTAAAGGCTTCTTCTATGGATGTGGGAGGTACTATAGTTGCATTAGGGTTTTCCTAATAATATTAGAAAGGTTAAAAGTTTTATTAACCCAAAATGCCAACACTTACACACGATTAGAGGCTTCATCTCATGCGATACGATTTCGGTAGTATATGTTTTATAAAATGCCCACGTAACTTACTGTATGTAGGAAGAACCAAAAGGGCATTAAAAGTTTGGATGGAAGAGCATATTAGAAATATCTGAAAGGGTTTTAAGAAACATCATTTATCAATACATTTTCAGAATGTCCACAATCAGAATACAGCAGGGATGCATTTTTGGGGCATAGAAGCCCCTAAGAGACACTGGAGAGGGTCCAATTATATAAGGGAGATCAGCAAAAAAGAATCCTGGTGGATTTATCAATTGGGATCCTTGGCGCCAGGGGGGTTAAACAAAGAGTTTGACCTTAGGTGTTTTTAGTAATAGTTAAAGGCACTACATCTGGGTCATATTTATTATGGTTGGGAATTGGGTTACCATAGATTTAAGTTGGCATTCATAGAGCCAATGAGGGATAGAGATCGCCCATGCCCATTTATATTGATCTAGGCAGATGATGTTTTGATATGGTGCACATTAGAGCTCTTATGATCAGTACCTGATATAGGGTCGGTACATATCCATATGTTCAACCGGTCATCATCTTTTTCCCAATTTTGCCTTTCATCGTTATACTTTTGAGGATGTTATACAGGGTTAATGAGGGGTGGCAAGATGCGTTGATAGTCTTCTTTATATGACTCTATATTTTCTTCTATGGAATTTGTATATTGTTATGATGTTCTTACAGCTGTGTAGGGCCTATTATATAGTAGCACATGAGCACTTGGTACTGGGTTGTTATGTGCATGTCGGTTGGTATTAGGCTGATATCGGCTTTCATACCTGTGCATGTAGGTTGTTGTATACATGTATACGTAGGTTGGTATTAGGCAGCTTCCGGCTTTTAGAGTGAGATTTTATATAAATATATGTTTTATTATCGATATATACATACATGTATCTATCTATCTATCTATCTATCTATCTATCTATCTATCTATCTATCTATCTATCTATCTATCTATCTATCTATCTATCTATCTATCTATCTATCTGATATATCTCTTTTTTTTTTCTTTAGTAGATAGATTATGCAATAAAATAGGTTGGTCTTTAGTTTCTGTTAAAAAAAAAAAAAAATAGGTTGGTCTTTGATGGTACATAATTTAGGGGTGGGCTAGTGTGGATGTGCGTGTTTGTGCATACATGCATGCGCGTTGCTACACATGCGTTTACCTGTCATTTATTTTATATGAGTTGTCCTATAGGTGATGATGTTTTTTTTAGAGAATTTGGTTAATAAACACAGTATGATCATATTGTTGACTGCTATTTACAGGCAGATGAGGGGGTTAGGATGTCGTTGTTTTCAATGATGCTGTTTTATATATATTTTTTTATATATTTTATGTTAGTGACGCTGTGAAGATGTTTCCTTCTCCTTACATACCGTCTTGAATGTAACCTGTAGAGGGATATATAGGCAAATTTTAGGCTGATGAGTGCCTTATAAGCCATTATAAACTGATGTTATTAAGCTGCTGTGTGTTACTGTGCTTGGTCACAATACACGACATGCAGTATGGGTAGTGCGGAGCGTTCTGACCTATAAGAAAATGGCCGAGAGCATATAATAAACTATAGAATGTCCTTGGTCTTCAACAAAATGGCCGCAATGACATATAATTATTGACATCTCAACCGTCCAATAGAATTCCCCCTGAGGAAGATACGTTATTTCCAGGTATCGATACGTTAGGGAGGGGACATTTACCGGTATTGACACATGTTGGGGAGGGGACAGGATGGTTTGTGAGACAGTGGGGTGTTCTCAGAGTGGGAGAGGACACACCACTACAGCGTCTTTATATTTGATTGGCTTGTTACAGAGTGGTGCGCTCATAGCACCTATTAAATGTGAGTACCCTAATATAGGGAATATTGTCATTTTAAATCAAACTTTTAAAATGGTAATACACCATCCAGTTTCCTCTGTTTTCCATATGAATATTGTTGCAAGCAACCATCCAAGGATCTGAATGCTGACCATAAACCCAGAGGTGGTTTAAAAGCGCGTTTTGACCGAGCTTAGGTGCGAGGTCACATGCTCCGAGGTGAGCGTCTACACCAAAGGGGGAGCACAAGAGAGGACACCAGCACTTTACTGTTATATCATCTGTTTTATCATCTACAATGAGCACCAAAAGAATGGAGTTATGAATGGACTTTATGATGCGATTCTGTGGACACAGATTAATGCATGAATTAGTTTGGCACAAGAGCATTTTAAAGACGGGTCACTTTATTTCTATATTGATTATTGTATATTGATGCACTTTTATATAGATTTATGTAAATTACATGTTGTCACTGCAATTATCTCACAGGGTTGCAAATTTCTCTATCGCATATGAATGGTACATGTGTATATAGAGGTGTGTATGCTACACAGGTTGTCATTGGGAGTATCACATAGGATTGCAATTTTTAATTGTTTATGATCGCAACTTGTAATGGCAAAAGATTGCATTATTATGTTTACTAGATTTTTACATAGGAATAGAATATCTCACCACCACTATGTTACTGTAGTCAGTAATATTATAATTTAGTACGATTACCATATGATTACATTTGGATAGCGCAGCATTATATTGGTATCAAAATAATTTATAAAATCATCCTAAAAATAAAGTTTTATTTTTAAAGTATTATAATTTGGGTTATATTTCTAAATCTGATTTAATTTAAATTTTTCTAATCTCTCTTTCAAGATTCCAAATAAAAAAGTAATGACTGTTCACCATTCTGCCTTTCAAAATATTGATGCCTAATGCCGTGTACACGCGACCGGACTTTTCGACAGCAAAGGTCCGACGGAATGAATCCGCCGGACAATTCGATCGTGTATGGGCTTCATCGGACCTTTGCTGTCGAAAAATCAGACGGACTTTAGAAATAGAACATGTTTCAAATCTTTCCAACGGACTCGAGTCCGGTGGAAAAATCAGTTCGTCTGTATGCTAGTCCGACGGACAAAAACCAACGCTAGGGCAGCTATTGGATACTGGCTATGAACTTCCTCATTCTAGTCCGGTCGTACGTCATCACGTTCGAATCAGTCGGACTTTGGTGTGATCGTGTGTTGACAAGTCCGATTCGACGGAACTCCGTCGGAACTCCGTCGAAAAGTCCGGTTGTGTGTACACGGCATTAGGCTCCATACACACTGGAGCTCAAAAACGGCCGTTTCGAACGTCGGATTGCTGGCAGGAAAACACTGCTTTAAAAACGCGATTTTATCAGCGTTTTGCATTGCCGTCAATGCACGTTTAGCGGCACTAGCTTTCAGCAGTGTTTCTCTGGCTCTATTCAAAATCAGTGGTTCCCTATGGGAGCCCATTAATATGAATAGAAGTCGTGCCGCAAGTCGGACCATGATGGTCCGACTTGCGGTTCGACTTGTGTGCTGAGGATGAAGGAGAACCCCGCAAAATAATGAAAAAAAAAATTGGCGTGGGGTTCCCCCTCGGACGATACCAGACCCTTTGGTCTGGGGTGGATTTTAAGGGGAACCCCTTACGCCAAAAATAACGGCGTGGGGGTTCCCCCCAAAATCCATACCAGACCCTTATCTGAGCGCCCCCCCCTCCTGAACCGTACCAGGCCGCATGCCCTCAACATGGGGGTAGGTGCTTTGGGACAGGGGGGCCCTGCGCCCCCCCACCCCAAAGCACCTTGTCCCCATGTTGATGAGGACAAGGGCCTCTTCCCTGGCCGTTGGTTGTCGGGGTCTGCGGGCTTATCGGAATCTGGGAGCCCCCTTTAATAAGGGGGCCCCTAGATCCCAGCCCCCCACCCTATGTGAATAAGTATGGGGTACATTGTACCCCTACCCATTCACCTGGGGGAAAAAGTGTCAATAATAAAAACACACTAGACAGGTTTTTAAAGCAATTTATTAGGCAGCTTTGGGGGGTCTTCTGACTTCTCCACTCTCTCTGGCCTCTTCTCCCGGTCTCCAGTTCTTCTGCCGGGCTCCTCCGTTATCTTCTGCTCTTTTGCTAGTGGTGGCCAGGTCTTCTCTGTCATCTTCTTCCCTCCGGTCTTCTTCCGATGTTGACTCAACAAACTCTCGCGCTGCAATGCCGTATGTGAGGTGCGCAACGACTTATATAGGCATGGGGCATGGTCACTGGGTGATGTCATCCGGTGACCCCGCCCCTTATGACATCACCACCCCATCATGCCCCAGGGCGGTGACATCATAAGGGGGCAGGATCACCGGATGACATCACCCAGTGATCACACCCCATGCCAATATAAGTCGTTGCGCACCACGCACCCGGCATTACAGCGGGAGAAAGCGTCGTGTAAACATCGAAAGAAGAGCAGAGGGAAGAAGATGACGGAGAAGACCGGGCCACCGCTAGCAAAAGAGCGGGCAAAAGAGCAGAAGATAGCGGCGGAGCTCGGCAGGAAGAGGCCAGAGAGCGTGGATAAGAGGCCGGAGAGTGCGGAGAAGAAGGAAGGGACCCCCGAAGTCAGAAGAGACCCCCGGAGCTCCCTAATAAATTACTTTAAAAACAAAACGGGTTTGTCTGATCGTGTGCCGGTTGGCACATCAGACTTCAGGCTTTTATTAACGCTACTATTGTAAGTGTAATACTTTGTATCTTTTAAAGTAATTAAAAAAAAAAAAGGTTTTACAATATTTGGAGCATTTATATTTTATATGTACTACGTGCATCCACCCACCGGTCTGAATGGTTAATGAGGCGGCCTGAAGAGTTTTGAGAGTGCTCGCTGCGTATTGAAACCAAGCTGTGTTTTAAACAACATTCTTTCCTTGATCCTCTGTAACGGGGGATCACGGTCATCTGGTAAGAAGAGATTTCTTCTAAATGGTGGTGGATTCAGCACAAAATAACAGCGTTTGGAGACAACATCGCACATATAGATGGATTTCATTCATTTATTTTTTGAGCACTGGTGGACTTTATATTGATTTAGAATCTACAGTATATAATCAATTATTATTTATGATTTCAAAGGTTTAGCGCGATTCTATTTTTCTTTTAACTCAGTATACTATACACTCTCCCCATGTGACAGCTCTGGTACATGCTGATTGGCCCAGCACTGCCACATGGCATGAGTCACATGTTCCTCCGTACCTGGAAGTACAGGTTGTCTTCAGCCTCTGGTGGGGAGTGAAGTAAAGGTGAGTATGTGTGGTGGGGGAGGAGGGGATTGAAGAGAACATGAGTATAGTATCCGACATCAGACATGTTATGGTTGGCTCACCAATAATGACAATGTTCTTCCCTCCACCTGGTCTACAGGAATGTTTCCTATTGTTGGAGAAATGAAGAACAGACAGGACGGTACCGACTGTACATCCACCATCACCTTCACACCGGAGTACTCGGACTGTCCAATCAAATTGCAGGTATTTTATAATGATCAGACTGCAGAGGAATTCTTCACAGTGCCACTGGTGTGAGCAGGAGATCCGAGGAGGGACTCATATCTTCCCATTAATGGCGGTCATTTGACCATATGAGGAGGAGATCGGAGGAGGAACTCATATCTTCCCATTAATGGCGGTCATCTGACCATATGAGGAGGAGATCGGTGGAGGGACTCATATCTTCTAATTAATGGCGGTCATCTGACCATATGAGGAGGAGATCGGTGGAGGGACTCATATCTTCTCATTAATGGTGGTCATCTGACCATATCAGTGACAACATTGAAGCCAGAGGATCAGTATGACAGAATGAGGAGTCATTGGATCTCTCCGGGATCTGATGGATATTCAGTGAGGACATCTTCTGTATCGTTATTGTGACACTTCAGTGTAATGACCGGATTACATTTTATATCACTTCTATACATATGAAAACTTTCTCTGCTGGTTATCTGAGTGTCAGAGAATGTGGCTGAATGGTGAAATCAGGCTGTAAGAGTTTCCTCCCCCAGGAGCCCCACAGTCTGGACACCCCATAATGTATATAGAGCTCAGCTCCTCCCACACATTATATAATGTATATAGAGCTCAGCCCCTCCCACACATTATATAATGTATATAGAGCTCAGCCCCTCCCACACATTATATAATGTATACAGAGCACAGCTCCTCCCACACAGTATATAATGTATATAGAGCTCAGCCCCTCCCACACAACATATAATGTATATAAAGCTCAGCTCCTCCCACACATTATATAATGTATATAAATCTCAGCTCCTCCCACACATTATATAATGTATATAAAGCTCAGCTCCTCCCACACATTATATAATGTATACAGAGCTCAGCTCCTCCCACACAATATATAATGTATATAAAGCTCAGCCCCTCCCACACATTATATAATGTATATAGAGCTCAGCCCCTTCCACAGATTATATAATGTATATAAAGCTCAGCCCCTCCCACACATATAATGTATGTAAAGCTCAGCTCCTCCCACACAATATATAATGTATATAAAGCTCAGCCCCTCCCACATATTATATAATGTATATAGAGCTCAGCCCCTCCCACACATTATATAATGTATATAGAGCTCAGCCCCTCCCACACATTATATAATGTATATAAAACTCAGCTCCTCCCACACATTATATAATGTATATAAAGCTCAGCTCCTCCCACACATTATATAATGTATATAAAGCTCAGCTCCTCCTACACATTATATAATGTATATAAAGCTCAGCTCCTCCCACACATTATATAATGTATAAAAAGTTCAGATATGCCTGGCTCCTCCCACACATTATATAATGTATATAGAGCTCAGCCCCTCCCACACATTATATAATGCAGAGTATATAAAGCTCAGCTCTGTCTGGCTCCTCCCACACATTATATAATGTACAGTATATAAAGCTCAGCTCTGTCTGGCTCCTCCCACACATGACTAGAAGATCTGAGAGGTGATGGCGGTTACAGGAATTGGGGGGGGTTCAGGACGGGTCAGAACTTTCTATGCTGAACCCAGATTTGTATTATAGAACTTCCCGGCTTTGGTTTGCCCAGCAGACATGTAAAGAGACGTGGAGGGATCTGCAGACTATCGCATACAACTCCCAGATCATTACTGACATGACAGGTTCTCTTTACCAGACCTGACCTATAGACTTACAATGGGAGAGGAGATCAGTAAAGTGCAGTCACTGTGTAGCTCTGCAGAGCAGGAAACAGAGATGAAGACAGATGGAGGAATATGATTTATAAATGATTATAAAATATTCACAGAATGATACAATGTTCCATCAGACCGATCATTGATGGGTTTTTCTAAAGATGGCAACTATGGTTTCTCTTTAAAAGCTGAACTTCAATCGGATATCACAAGGATGTATATTTGTCTCATTACAATCCTCCTATCACTTCCTGCACAGCAGCACTCAGACTGGGAGAGGGAGGGGCAGCACCGGGAGCCAATCAGATGTGCTGCAGTGAACATGTGGTGTGACCTTATCATTGTGCTGCTGCCCTTTCATTATCCAATCATCAGGCTGGTGGTGTGTTCTGACCAGGTTATCCTGCTGTAGCTGTATTGATGGTTGAAGATCTGGCTGTGTTGTCTGGTAGGGTGGTGGGATCATAGAACTGAGGACGGGGTCCTGCGAGGCTCTGAGACATTTCACTTGTGGTGCCATCCTCTGGTAAGTTTGAATAAACTATGGACATTTCTAACACATAGTTATTTGAATAAAGACACCAGTCCATTCAGTTCAACCTCTGTGTGTGTGTTTGCTAGGATGCCCATCTAAGAGATTTTGGAACTAGCAACTCTTACCACTGACACCACCGATTGTGGAAGGGAGTTCCAAATCCTTTCCACTCTGACAGTAAAGAACCTGGTTTACGGCTAAACCACTTCTCATCCAATTTCATTGAGTAGCTTCGTGTCTTCTCACACTCCCTGAGACTCAATAGTTTTCTTTCTACCCTGGAATTGCCATTATATCCCCTCTCAGCGTCTCTTCCCCAAGGAGAATAATATGATGTTTCTCGTAAGTGAGGTCCTCCATCCCCTATAACTGAGATCCTCCATCCCCCATAACTGAGGTCTGCCATCCCCCATAACTGAGGTTCTCCATCTCCTATAACTGAGATTCTCCATCCCCCATAACTGAGGTCCTCCACCCCCCATAACTGAAATCCTCTATCCCCCATAACTGAACTCCTCCATCACCCATAACTGAGGTCCTCCATCCCCCATAACTGATCTCCTCCATCCCCCATAACTGAGGTCCTCAATCACCCATAACTGAGGTCCTCCATCCCCCATAACTGATCTCCTCCATCCCCCATAACTGAGGTCCTCCATTCTATTAGCTTTGTTGCCCTTCTCTGGACTCTCTCTAGTTCCAGCACATCCTTCCTGAGGACTGATGACCAGAACTGGACTAAACTTCAGATGTGGCCGGACCAAAGTCTAGTAAAGTGGTAGAATTAATGCTTTTATTTCTATCCAACCCCCTCCCCCTATAGGATTATCATTTTATCTCTGGAGTTGATCCTCTTTTTAATACATGCCAATATTCTGTTTGCTTTGCTTGCAGCAGCTTGGCATTGCATGTCATTGCTGAGCTTATCTACTAGGACCCCCAGATCAGTCTCCATTCTTGATTCTCCCAGAGGTTCTCCCCCTAGTGAGTAACTTGCGTTCATATTTTTAGCCAGCTTACTTTACATTTTTCTACATTAAACCTAATTTACTAATTGACCACCCCCCTTTCTATTTTATTGAGGTCCCCCTGTAAGGTTTCCATATCCTGCTGTGAAGTTATTGCCCTGCTTAGCTTTGTATCATCAGCAAACACTGAGATTGAGCTATTTATACCATCCTCTATATCACTTCAGAATAAATTAGAATTGGTCCCAGGACATATCCTTGGGGGACTTCACTTATGACTCCAGACCAGTATGAGTTCATGGCATTTATCACCACCCTTTGGACACACACCTGAAACAGTTTGGTTTGGCAAGAACGATCCTTCATAAACCCATGCTGTTTACTACTAATGATACCATTTTCATCCACAAATTCTTGGATATAATTCCTTATCATCCCCTCCAATAGTTTACATACTATTGATGTTAGACTGACTGACTTGTTGTTTCCAGTAATATCTCGGCCCTTTTTTTTTTTCAAATATAATATTTATTAATACCCACAACAGGCAAAAACAGGTCATTATATCCATGTCATAAAGCCAGTGAAAGCATCAGATAAAAAAAAACTGACAAGTACATCAGACAGCAATGTAATGTAAACATTATATAGTTACATAGTAGGTGAGGTTGAAAAAAGACACAAGTCCATCAAGTCCAACCTATGTGTGTGATTATATGTCAGTATTACATTGTATATCCTGTATGTTGCGGACATGCCCCCCGCTGAGACCACCACCCGCAGAAGGGAATTCCACATCCTTGCCGCTCTTACAGTAAAGAACCCTCTATGCAGTCTAAGGTTAAACCTCTTTTCTTCTAATCCTTATGAGTGGCCACGAGTCTTGTTAAACTCCCTTCCACGGAAAAGTTTTAGGAGGAAGAAGGTCCTGATTCCTCTATATCAGTGGTTCTCAACCTTGCTAGTGCCGTGACCCCTTGATAAAATTTCCCAAGTTGTGGGGACCCCTAACAGTAAAATTATTTTCGTAGCGTGGGTTGTCAGCACCCAAGGCAAGACAAGTAATTTGCGCCCCTAATGGACATTTAGCGCTCCCTAAGTCCCTTCCACTCGTACAGTATTGAAACCCCTTATGGTACATTTTAGGATGTACCACTCTCTCTCTTTGTTCTCTTTCTTTATCTATCCTTATTTCTTTTTTTTTCCCCAATCCCTCTCACTAGCCGTCTTTAGGTTCTTTCTCTTATTCTTTCTCTCCCTTTTTCTTTGTTCCTCCCCCTCTTTTGCTCTCCCTTCCATGTATTCTCTATTTTTATTCCTTCTCTTACTCCTTGGTGGGGGGAATGGGTTGAGTGGCAGTGCAGGCGGGTAGTTGAGATGAGTGGCAGTGCTGGGGGGAGTTCTGATCAGCAACTTAGGTCCTCTTGATCAAGGTCATCTGCTGAGCTGAGAACTGTAGTGGGGTCTTTTAATGGCAACTATAATCACAGGTAGTGTTACTTACTGTGTCTCCGACTTTGTGGTGTCTCGTAACAGTGACACCTATGCCGAAATCAGGAGATAGGGTCTCCTCCAGCCCCTCCCACTTCATATTCCTCACCAGTCGGCTGACCTCTAGTCTCTGTCCCTCAGCTATGCCGTGAACTGAATGGGCTCCAGGAACAGCCCTTCTGGGCGGCCGCAAAAAGGCTGGGAGAGCGGAGCGGGCTTCAGGAACAGACCAGGATTCGGTGACCCCTGACAAATCATCATTCGACCCCCGAGGGGGTCCCGACCCCCAGGTTGAGAACCACTGCTCTATATAGATCTTTATATCACTAGAGGGGTCACCAGCAGGAGGAAGGAGGTCCTGATTCCTCTATATAGATCTTTATATCACTAGAGGGGTCACCAGCAGGAGGAAGGAGGTCCTGATTCCTCTATATAGATCTTTATATCACTAGAGGGGTCACCAGCGGGAGGAAAGAGGTCCTGATTCCTCTATATAGATCTTTATATCACTAGAGGGGTCACCAGCAGGAGGAAGGAGGTCCTGATCCCTCTATATAGATCTTTATATCACTAGAGGGATCACCAGCAGGAGGAAGGAGGTCCTGATTCTTCTATATAGATCTTTATATCACTAGAGGGGTCCCCAGCAGGAGGAAGGAGGTCCTGATTCCTCTATATCAGTGGTTCTCAACTCCTGTCCTCAGGACCCACCAACAGGCCAGGTTTGCAAGATAACTGAAATAAATCTCAGGTGATATCATTTGCTGCTCAGTGATTGCAGTATTCTAGTCTGCATCTCCCCAAGGCAATACCTAAAATCTGGCCTGTTAGTGGGTCCTGAGGACAGGAGTTGAGAACCACTGCTCTATATAGATCTTTATATCACTAGAGGGGTCACCAGCAGGAGGAAGGAGGTCCTGATTCCTCTATATAGACCTTTATATCACTAGAGGGATAGGAGGGTGTGGCATATACATTGTTCAATCAATCAGACAGTGAGAAGGGGACACCTCACCATCTGTCACATGTCCTCTGAAGAGCAATCCAACACAGATCACTATACAGAGGGCACTGCACATGTGACCAAATCCTTACAGTGGACCAAGTATAGGATATGTTGTGGCAATGGCATCATTTCCGGTGTTCCCAACACTGTTTATCTTTCATTATAAACGATGGGTACGATAAACACACATTTAGAAATAATTTTTCCTTGACCATATACATTCCCTTACACTGGTTGTGGTATGGGCTTCTCTGTTACTATATAACACTAGAACTGAGTCTGTTCCATCATAGAGTGTTCAACATTTCATTTAAGTTTTGCATTGGAATTTTGCAGCCGTCCCTGTTTGCTTATTATGAGCTACAGAAAAATGGCCGCGGTTGTAGTCTTAGGAATATCCACTAGAAAATGGCCGTCACATTGTTTCCAATGGTAGGACTTCAAGAAAATGGCCGCTTGTCAACATAATATAATAAACCTATTTAAGGACACTTCCAGGGCTGATATGTATTCCCTGATGAAGTCACGTGATCGTGTCGATACGCGTCGGAACTACGGGCACCGGAAGTGACGTTAGGCCATGAGCTCGCTGCTTGTTTTTGTTTTATTTTGTTTTAAACTGCTTAATGTGAGTACCTTGCCGTTTTCTGTTAAAAAGAAGCACTAGTTCTATATACTTCACTATTGGGGTTTCCTGCCTTTTCCTTCTCTCTCCATCTGCCTGATGTGTTGTCCTGAGAGGAATCTTATGGTTGATTATCCAAAGAAAGCAAATCTTTATACATAAGAAGCATTTGCCAGGCTCCATACAGATCGCTTCCTAGGAAGATCGTTTGCAGGACCTCAGGATCACCCCTGGCGGTAAGGTAAAGAGCCACTGCACCACTGAAGATAAGGATCACCAAAATCACATCGTCACTTTTATTAGTTGTAATTCAGCACTTTAAATCACCAGCACCTTCTTTGAAGACACCATTTACTGTGAAGTTTTCCTTACTGTGAAGTTTTCCTTACTGTGAAGTGTTCATAGCACTTGCACTTTATTACGTTTAGATTTATATGGTCGTAATGTAAATTTCGTATTTACATTTTTTTACACATGGAATATGTATTACTCATTTGTTATTGATGATGCAGTGTCTTTTGATGTATGCAATTTTTATGATCATTTTCGCATGAATTTTGAGTGTTCATGATCCAATACATGGAGCACTTTAGTCATCACTGTAGCACTTTAGTTTTGGAGCGCAGCACCATATATTGATTTTTTTTTCCATTATTTTTGTTGGGTGGCGTTTGACCTGGTCAGTCCTTGCTGCAACCAAACTTTCTAATTATCTAGTTTGGGTAGCGCGAGAATACTTATTGTATTTATCTACTCTGACCTCACAGCTGCCTCCTGGGGACTTCCTGTCACATGTTTTAGGAGGTGGACCCAGAGTTCCAGGAAGTAAAGGGAGATGATTCCTCTGCCCTCAATAAAAATGGCCGCTGTGAGAGGAATGAGGAGGAAAAGAGAAGTAAGTGTTGTGTCCTCGCTATGCCTTTCCCTCCTATCCTACAATAAGCCAGACTGAGTGTAATCCTGAAGTTTTATCAACCAGTTTCCGACCGCCGCACGCCGATGTACGTCACCCATGGCATGGGCAGGCATAAGGGCTTACCTGTATGTCCCTGCCTGCCCACGGGCAGAGGGTGCCCCCCCCGTGCCTGCGGCGGTCAGATTATTGTCGGGAGCGATCCGAGGTGAGGGGGAGGCCGCTGATTCATGGCCACCCCCTCACGATCGCTCCTGGTGAATGACAGGCTTCCTCGACTTCTGAACTGTAAACAGAAGCAGAGGAAGTGATGTCATTAACTCCTCGTGAAGCCTTTTCGTTCCGGCTTCCGAGGAGAGAAGACATCCAAGTAAGTGCACCAAACACTACAAGTACAGTAGAACACTCTAGGCACACATTTCACCCCCCGATCACCCCCCCTGTCACAGTGACACCAATAGCAGGTTTTTTTTTTTCTGATTTTTGCATTGGTGTCATTTTGTGACAGTTAGTGTGGTAGGACAGTTGGTGTTAGCCCCCTTTAGGTCTAGGGTACCCCCTTAACCCCCTAATAAAGTTTTAACCCCGTGCTCATCCCCCCGTCGCCAGTGTCGCTAAGCGATCGTTTTTCTGATCGCTGTATTAGTGTCACAGGTGATGCTAGTTAGGGAGTTAAGTATTTAGGTTCACCGTCAGTGTTTTATAGCGTCAGGGACCCCCATATACTATCTAATAAAGGTTTAACCCCCTGATCGCCCGGCGGTGATATAACTTAGGTTTTAGGGTCAGATAGGGTCTGTGTCGCCCCAGGCAGCGTCAGATTAGCGCCAGTACCGCTAACACCCACGCACGCACCGTACACCTCCCTTAGTGGTATAGTATCGGTACAGATCAATATCTGATCCGATCAGATCTATACTAGTGTCCCCAGCAGTTTAGGGTTCCCAAAAATGCAGTGTTAGCGGGATCAGCCCAGATACCTGCTAGCACCTGCATTTTGCCCCTCTGCCCAGCCCACCCAAGTGCAGTATCGATCGATCACTGTCACTTACAAAACACTAAACGCATAACTGCAGCGTTCGCAGAGTCAGGCCTGATCTCTGCGATCGCTAACAGTTTTTTTTGTAGCGTTTTGGTGAACTGGCAAGCACCAGCCCCAAGCAGTGTCAGGTTAGCGCCAGTACCGCTAACACCCACGCACGCAGCATACGCCTCCCTTAGTGGTATAGTATCTGATCGGATCAATATCTGATCCGATCAGATCTATACTAGCGTCCCCAGCAGTTTAGGGTTCCCAAAAACGCAGTGTTAGCGGGATCAGCCCAGATGTGTGGGGGGCGGGTAATATGAAAACAGCAGCTGCAGGTTCCTGTGTGCCAAAGATGCTGATCTTCCAGCCTGGACCTGAGTGAGCAACTGTGTACACTGTAATCACTGAACTGTCCTCATCTCCATCCCACATCTGTCTCCCCCCCCCTCATGTTCTTTCAAGACATTCACTAACTTTCACTTTCAAGACTGGCAATAGACGGTACAAATTTCTTTCCAGCAGCCACAGATTGCAGAGAAGAAATTTGTATGATTCCCCCCATTAGTACAGTCAGTGGTGACAGAGGAATCCCTTCTGATGAGCAATTGTATTCTCCCGACAAACATTGATTATCACATCAGATATAACAACCGATCGTGATAATCAGAAGAATCCCGCAGGCTGGTTCTACCCAAATTCATCCATCAACTTGGTACATTCAGCCTGCCTATTAATGGTTCAAATCTCAGCCAGATCTCTCTGAACCAGCCCAGATTTAACCCCTTGCTTACCGGGAACTTAAACCCCCCTTCTGTCCAGACCAATTCTCAGCTTTCAGCGCTGACGCACTTTGAATGACAATTGCGCGGTCATACAACACTGTACTCAAATTAAATTTTTATATTTTTTTCCCCACAATTAGAGCTTTTTTTTGGTGGTATTTCATCAACTCTGCAGTTTTTATTTATTGTAAAAATACCACATTTAAAAAAAAATTATATATATATATATATATAAATATAAATTTTTTATATATATATAAATATACATTTTTTTCTTTTAATTATATTTTGTTATAAAATTTTAAAACAGGTAATTTTTCTCCTTCATTGATGTACGCTGATGAGGCGGCACTGATGGGTGGCAATAATGGGCACTGATCAGTTACACTGACAGGCAGCACTGCTAGCTGCCATTGATAGGTGGCACTGGTGGGCACTGTGAGGTGGCACTGGCAGGTGGCACAGATGAGGCATAATTGCCTCTTCCTCTTCAGGACTGATGCCCCTTGCAGATGAGCCAGTGATCAGCTTTTTTTTCTCCTCGCACTGTCAGCATGAGGAGAAAAAAAAACGATCACAGAGCTTTTGTTTTGATCATGTGATCAGCTGTCATTGGCTGACAGCTGATCACATGGTAAGGGGCTGGGACTGGCCCCTTACTCAGATCAGTGATCACCTGAGTCTCAGTGACTCGGTGATCACAGCACGCGCAGGGCACGTGCACAGCGGAGGCCTCCCAGAGCGCTGTGGCCGTCATTCGGCTATAGCGCGGATGTCAAGAGGTTAAACGATCTATGGCTGGTCTTAGCTCTTAGGCAGCCCATACATTGATCACTTTTTTCATTCAACTAAAAGAATGTTCCAATTCCCCCATCTACACATTGCAGGTGGAAGGTGGAATCCATTGTGGTGGTGTATAGAGCCAAAAAGATTAGAATTGTGTCCATGTCCCAATATTTATGGACCTGACTGTACATATAATTAAAATGTGTGAGTGAACTCTGTTTCTGTCGCATTAAACTTAATTGAATTTGTATTTTATTAAGTATATTCTTGTTTTGAAAAGACATTGATTCTTTCCTAAAAATGGGGGGGGGGGGCGCAGTTTGCCATCTTTGCCCTGGGCACCAAATGGCCTTGTCCCAGCACTGCATTACTGTACCACTAAATTTAGAGCCCAAAATGGCAAATCGAAGGTACACTAGTGAAGAGGCCTACATGTTTCTGAGTATGACAGATAGTGAAGAGGAAGTCACTCATCTGTCAGATTCAGGCTCAGAATACGATCCTGTAGAGGACAGCGGCTCCATGACAGATAGCTCTGACGACGGAGTTGTGGTCCCTGCCAAGGTCAGGCGTACCAGACCCCAATCTTCTTCTTCTGTCCTTGAAGTGCAAGAACCGCAGGGCTCTCGTATGGAGCAGAGCAGTACTAGTGCCGCTATTCCTTCTGGTGAACTGGCAAGCACCAGCGGCCTAGTACACCCTGGTCGTACATCCAGCACTGCAGTAACACTTGGTGACGTGGCGAGTCCCATAAGTGCAGTTCAAGCTGGTGAGGTGGCAAGCACACGTAGTGTCCCGCTGCCACCAAGAAGACAAAGACAGGCCCGTCGTGCCCATAGTGTCCTTCCTGCTGCATTCACCAATCCTAATTGGGAACCCACCACTTCTGCAGCACCCGTACTTCCCCCATTCACTGGCCAACCCGGAATTCAGGTGAAAACAGTTGATTTTACGTCACTTGATTTTGATTTGCTGTTTTTCACGCTGGCCAACACATCGCCACTATTCCCCAGTACTCCCTTGCCAGAGATTTTGAAACCAATTACGGTCTCCGAATTTAAGCTCTTTCTGGGCCTTTCCCTCAACATGGGCTTGAATAAAAAGAGTGAGTTGCGGTCATATTGGTCCACTGACCCAATTTACCATATGCCCGTGTTCTCTGCCTCCATGGCCAGGGCACGATACGAGCAGATCTTGCGGTTCATGCATTTCAACGACAATGAACTCTGTCGTCCTCGTGGAGACCCTGGATACGATCGGCTCTACAAAATTTGGCCCCTCGTAAACCACTTCAACCAACGTTTTGCAGACTTGTTTACCCCCCATCAAGTTGTCTGCGTTGATGAGTCCCTGATTACATTTTCTGGCCGCTTGTCATTCAAACAGTACCATCCCAGCAAGCGTGCCAGATATGGGGTCAAGATGTATAAGCTCTGTGACAGGGCCACAGGCTATACATGTAGATTTATGGTTTACGAGGGCAAAGATAGTCACGTAGAGCCGACAAACTGCCCTGACTACATAGGAAGCGCTGGCAAGATAATGTGGGACTTGGTGTCACCCTTATTTGGAAAGGGGTACCACTTGTACGTGGACAATTATTACACGAGCGTGCCACTTTTTAGTCACTTGTTTGATCATCAAATTGGAGCATGTGGCACCGTGCGATCTAATCGCCGGGGCTTTCCCCGTCGGCTTGTAGTTTCCCGTCTTAGGCTGGGGGAGAGAGCCTGCTTGCAGTGTAATAATTTGCTCGCTATGAAGTGGAGGGATAATAAGAATGTTTTCGTTCTTACCTCCCTTCACGCAGAAACGACGACCCAAATTACTACAACGACTGGTGTTGTGGAGAAACCCCTCTGTGTCCACGAATATAACCAAAATATGGGAGGGGTGGACCTTAACGACCAGTTGTTGGCGCCATACCTAGTTGCCCGTAAGGCCAGACGCTGGTACAAAAAAGTGTCTGTATACTTATTTAAATTGGCTTTGCTGAACGCTCATGTGCTATACAGAGCTTCAGGACGGACTGGATCCTTCCTTAAATTCCAGGAAGAGATCGTCAGAGTCCTTCTGTATCCAGACGGTGCTCCACCTCACCTTCCCCAACCAAATGCAGTAAGTCGGCTGCATGAGAGGCATTTTCTTTATGTCCTCCCGAGTACCCCTACCCAATGAGCCCCCCCAAAGAAAATGTTGTGTCTGTAGCAAGCGCGGATATAGGCGTGACACCCGCTATTATTGTCCCTCCTGTCCTGACAATCCTGGTCTTTGCATTGGTGAATGTTTTGAACGCTACCATTCACTAGTTGAGTATTAGCGTAGGGTACAGCACTGCACAGACTAGGCACACTTTCACAGGGTCTCCCAAGATGCCATCACATTTTGAGAGACCCGAACCTGGAACCGGTTACAGTTATAAAAGTTACAATTACAAAAAAAAGTGTAAAAAAAAAAAAAAGTAAAAAAAACCACAAAAAATATATAAAATAAAAAAAACAAATATAGTTGTCGTTTTATTGTTCTCTCTCTACTGTTCTGCTCTTTTTCTACTGTATTCTATTCTGCAATGTTTTATTGTTGTTATGTTTTATCATGTTTGCTTTTCAGGTATGTAATACTTTACTGTTTACTGTGTTTTATTGTTAACCATTTTCTTGTTTTCAGCTACGCCATTCAGTTGCAGCACGGATTTATTTATCTTGACAGCAACAGCGTTTGCTCCCACGATATATAAAGCCGTGACTCCAGCGCTGTCGGAGGTGATTTCACCACCACAGTTACATACTTCAGCATATATGCCGAAGCGTGGGGGCAGCAGGGGCGGAGGAGCAATTTGCTCCTAACTTTTGGGGCGGATGCCCCCATGCTTCTGCATATATAAACGGTGCATGTATGCCCATCATTAAAAGTGGGTAGATGAAGGGAGGTATTCTAATGGTGGGCATACCCACTGATCAATATCTTTTTTTCGTTCAGCCCACAGGCTGCATGAAAAAAAAGATTACAATATATGCCCAACAAGGACCGGCAACGTACTGGTATGTTGCTGGACTTTGAGTGGTTATACCAGAATGATGCCTGCAGGTTTAGGTATCATCTTGGTATCATTCTTTTCAGCCAGCGGTCGGCTTTCATGTAAAAGCAATCCTAGCAGCTAATTAGCCTCTAGACTGCTTTTACAAGCAGTGGGAGGGAATGTCCCCCCCCACCGTCTTCCGTGTTTTTCTCTGGCTCTCCTGTCCCAACAGGGAACCTGAGAATGCAGTTGGTGATTCAGCCAGCTGACCATAGAGCTGATCAAAGACCAGAATGGCTCCAAACATCTCTATGGCCTAAGAAACCGGAAGCTACGAGCATTTCATGACTTAGATTTCGCCGGATGTAAACAGCGCCATTGGGAAATTGGGAAAGCATTTTATCACACTGATCTTGGTGTGGTCAGATGCTTTGAGGGCAGAGGAGAGATCTAGGGTCTAATAGACCCCGATTTTTTCAAAAAAGAGTACCTGTCACTACCTATTGCTATCATAGGGGATATTTACACTCCCTGAGATAACAATAAAAATGATTTAAAAAAAAATGAAAGGAACAGTTTAAAAATAAGATTAAAAAAAAAGAAAGAAAAAAAAAAGCACCCCTGTCCCCCCTGCTCTCACGCAAAGGCGAATGCAAGCGTCAGTCTGGCGTCAAATGTAAAAAGCAATTGCACCATGCATGTGAGGTATCACCGCAAAGGTCAGATCGAGGGCAGTCATTTTAGCAGTAGACCTCCTCTGTAAATCTAAAGTGGTAACCTGTAAAGGCTTTTAAAGGCTTTTAAAAATGTGTGTAGTTTGTTGCCACTGCACGTTTGTGCGCAATTGTAAAGCATGTCATGTTTGGTATCCATGTACTCGGCCTAAGATCATCTTTTTTATTTCATTAAACATTTGGGCAATATAGTGTGTTTTAGTGCATTAAAATTTAAAATAAGTGCGTTTTTTTTCCCCCAAAAAAATACATTCGAAAAATCGCTGTGCAAATACTGTGTGAAAAAAAAAAATGGAACACCCACCATTTTAATCTGTAGGGCATTTGCTTTAAAAATTATATATAATGTTTGGGGGTTCAAAGTAATTTTCTTGCAAAAAAAAAAAATATTTTTTCATGTAAACAAAAAGTGTCAGAAAGGGCTTTGTCTTCAAGTGGTTAGAAGAGTGGGTGATGTGTGACATAAGCTTCTAAATGTTGTGCATAAAATGCCAGGACTAGCCGCGTAAGGGGCCCCGAAAACCAATCACCGCCTTCAGGATTTCTAAGGGCGTAAATTTTTTATTTCACTTCTCACTACCTATCACAGTTTTGAAGGCCATAAAATGCCAAGATGGCACAACTCCCCCCCTCCCCAAATGACCCCATGTTGTAAAGTAGACACCCCAAGCTCTTTGCTGAGAGGCATGTCGAGTCCATGGAATATTTTATATTGTGACACAAGTTGCAGTAAAAAGACAATTTTTTTTTTTTTTTACACAAAGTTGTCACTAAATGATATATTGCTCAAACATGCCATTGGAATATGTGAAATTACACCCCAAAATACATTCTGTTGATTCTCCTGAGTACGGGGATACCACATGTGTGAGACTTTTTGGGAGCCTAGCCGCGTACGGGACCCCGAAAACCAAGCACTGCCTTCAGGCTTTCTAAGGGCGTAAATTTTTGATTTCACTCCTCACTACCTATCACAGTTTCGGAGGCCATGGAATGCCCAGATGGCACAAACTTCCCCAAAATTACCCCATTTTGGAAAGTAGACACCCCAAGCTATTTGCTGAGAGGTGTGGTGAGTATTTTGCAGACCTCACTTTTTGTCACAGTTTTGAAAATTGAAAAAAGAAAAAAAAAATACATTTTTCTTTTCTTTCTTCATTTTCAAAAACAAATGAGAGCTGCAAAATACTCACCATGCCTCTCAGCAAATAGCTTGGGGTGTAATTCCACATATCCCCATGGCCTGTGTGAGCAATATATCATTTAGTGACAACTTTGTGCAAAAAAAAAGTTTGTCATTTTCCCGCAACTTGTGGCAAAATATAAAATATTCCATGGACTCAACATACCTCTCAGCAAATAGCTTGGGGTGTCTACTTTCCAAAATGGGGTCATTTGGGGGGGGTTGTGCCATCTTGGCATTTTATGACCTTCAAAACTGTGATGGGTAGTGAGGAGTGAAATCAAAAATTTACACCCTTAGAAATCCTGAAGGCGGTGATTGGTTTTCAGGGCCCCGTACGCGGCTAGGCTCCCAAAAAGTCCCACACATGTGGTATCCCCGTACTCAGGAGAATCAGCAGAATGTATTTTGGGGTGTAATTTTGCATAGAACCATGGCATGTGTGAGCAATATATCATCTAGTGACAACTTTTTGTAAAATATTTTTTTTTTTTGTCATTATTCAATCACTTGGGACAAAAAAATAAAATATTCAATGGGCTCAACATGCCTCTCAGCAATTTCCTTGGGGTGTCTACTTTCCAAAATGGGGTCATTTGGGGGGGTTTGTGCCGCCCTGCCATTTTAGCACCTCAAGAAATGACATAGGCAGTCATAAACTAAAAGCTGTGTAAATTCCAGAAAATGTACCCTAGTTTGTAGACGCTATAACTTTTGCGCAAACCAATAAATATACGCTTATTGACTTTTTTTTACCAAAGATATGTGGCTGAATACATTTTGGCCTAAAAAAATTGAGTTTATTGGATTTTTTTTATAACAAAAAGTAGAAAATATTATATTATTTTTTTTTTTTTTTCAAAATTTTCGGTCTTTTTCCGTTTATAGTGCAAAAAAAAAAAACCCCAGAGGTGATCAAATACCATCAAAAGAAAGCTCTATTTGTGGGAAGAAAATGACGCAAATTTCGTTTGGGTACAACATTGCATGACCGCGCAATTAGCAGTTAAAGCGACGCAGTGCCAAATTGTAAAAAGTGCTCTGGTCAGGAAGGGGGTAAAACCTTTCAGGGTGAAGTGGTTTAATAATAACTAGATAACCTGTGCACAAACCAAAAAAGGCTAAAATGATCAACAACAAGGCAACACTCAAATGTGTCCCCACATGTAGTGATAATTAATATGCAGAATATGTGTGGCACTAACTCTAAATCAATTGAGTAGCAAATCCATATGTGTGCAAAACCGCAAATTAAATAAAAATCATTAAAAAAAAAGGGGGGGGGGGGTCCCAAGCTTTCGAGGTTCTGGGCTGAGGTGGGAGAGTGGCTTAAAATTCGCCTTCAGCTGGACGCCCCTTTGACGGCGGAGCTGGCACTGCTGGGGGTGCAGGATGACGAGCAACGACCTAGGTATACTAAGATACTGATCTCGCTTTTACTTTTTTATGCAAAAAAGGAGATTCTGTTGAAATGGACTTCTCGGTTACCACCCACGGTGGGAGCATGGGAAAAATCAGTCAATGCGACTCTCCCATTATATAAACTGACGTACATAAGTAGAGGGTGCCCCTTGAAATATGAAAAAATTTGGAGGCCATGGACTGATCCCATGTAGTATGTGACGTCTTGGTAATAGATTAGTACTGTTAAGCTGACCTTATGGGAGACCTGCTCTCCGTCCCCCCCCCCCCCCCCCCCGCCCCAGATACCTTCTAAGTCTCTGCTATGTAGAGAAAGTTTGCATTAATGTGTGGAGGAGGATACTAATGTATACTCATGCATATGTTACTTGACAATACAGAATATGATACTGCAATTGTTTTGTCTGTTATACTTGTCAGCGAGGAATGTATGTATTATGACATGATTCTCTTTTTTCAATAAAGACCAACCTTGTTGTTAAAAAAAAAAAAAAAAGGGGGGGGGGGGGAATATGACCCCTTACTAGGCAATTGATTCCAAATCACTGGTACTACAAATCTATAAGCTCATAAATATAAGTATAAGTGAATATAACAAAAATAAACATACAAGCATAAAAACAAATTTGCTTTGCATAAATGAAGTTAAACAATATACGGTAAGTGAATATGAAACCGATGTTCATAAAAAAACAGAAATTGAATATCCAAAGTCTGTTTTTCAATCAATAGTGCACATGACAATAAATATTATATTAAAAATGTGAAGCAATCAAAAAGTTATAGGAAAAAAAATGTAGAGTGCGCTGTCATAAAAACAAGCGAATAAACGAATATGACCTGTAATCCTAATAACAAGTGCAAATAATGTTATGTGACACAAATGACAGAATACCAGCAAAAAAAAGAAAAAGCTCTTCTGACAGCTCCAAACTGCCAGGAGACACCTGCTGGTGGACCTCAGTACTGCACGCCAAATGATCGATGTTACCAGCAGAGGGGACCTTTCCTGAGAGTACCCCCCCTCGAAGGAGTAACATCCGGACGCTCCAACTAGCCATTGCTGGGGAAAGTCCATGGTGTCCAGCCGGACAGCGGGCACCTCAAGCTGGGCAGCGGGCACTTCAAACTGGGCAGTAGGCAGTGGCACATCAGGCTGGGTAGCAGACAGGAACACATCAGGCTGGGCAGCGGACAGGAACACATCAGGCTGGGGAGCTGACAGGAACACATCAGGCTGGGCAGCGGACAGGAACACATAAGGCTGGGCAGCGGACAGGAACACATCAGGCTGGGCAGCGGACAGGAACACATCAGGCTGGGCAGCAGGCACGGCACTTCAAGCTGGGCAGCAGGCACATCAAGCGGGGCAGCAGGCACATCAAGCGGGGCAGCAGGCACATCAAGCTGGGCAGCAGGCATGGGCACTTCAAGCGGGGCAGCAGGCACATCAAGCTGGGCAGTAGGCACATCAAGCTGGACAGCAGGCACATCAAGCTGGGCAGCAGGCACAGGCACTTCAAGCTGGGCAACAGGCACGGGCACATCAAGCAGGGCAGCAGGAATATCAAGTGGGACAGCAGGCACATGCACATCAAGCTGGGCAGCGGGCACTTCAAGCTGGGCAGCAGGCACTTCAAGCTGGGCAGCGGGCAGAGGCACAGGCACATCAAGCTGGGCAGCAGGCATGGGCACAGGCTGGGCAGCAAGCTCTGGGTCATCAGGCTGGGCAGCAAGCTCCGGGTCATCAGGCTGGGCATCAAGCTCCGGGTCATCAGGCTGGACAGCAAGCTCTGGGTCATCAGGCTGGACAGCAGACAGTGGCACATCAGGCTGGAAAGTGGGCTCATCAGGCTGGAGAGCGGGCACATCAGCCTGGAAGGCGGGCACATCAGGCTGGAAGGCGGGCACATCAGACTGGAAAGCGGGCACATCAGGCTGGAAGGCGGGCACATCGGGCTGGAGGGCGGGCACATCGGGCTGGAGGGCGGGCACATCGGGCTGGAGGGCGGGCACATCGGGCTGGAAGGTGGGCTCATCTGACTGGAAAGCGGGCTCATCTGACTGGAAAGCAGGCTCATCTGACTCGAGAGCGGGCACATCAGGCTGGAGAGCGGGCACATCAAGCTGGAAACTAGGCACTGGCCCCTCCGGCTGGAACACTGGCCCCTCCGGCTGGAACACTGGCCCCTCCGGCTGGAAAGCGGACATCAGGACATCGGACTGGATAACAGGCACTGGGACGTCGGACTGAGTAGCAAGCACTGGGACGTCGGACTGGGTAGCAAGCACTGTGAGGTCGGACTGGGTAGCAAGCACTGGGACGTCAGACTGGATTGGATTAGCTGGTGCGGAGGCAAGTTGGGTTACTGGCAGGATCGTCTTGGTTGGGAAAAACTTTTGTTTTTTCTTTGGCTTAGCCACTGAAGCTCTGTAGGTGAGGGGTGCAGCAGACTGGAAAGGAGGATTGGTATATGGTGGAGAAGAGATAACAGTAGCCGGGGGAAGTTCCTGTGGGTTTGTAGGCAGCTGAGAAGAGGCAGGTGGGTTGAATGCAGGATAGGTACAGGGAGCAGAAACTGGATATGAGTATTTGGGAGCAGCGTATACTGAGCTGCAACTGAGGTTGACATGGGTGGTGGGGAAACATACATGTGGGTAGGCTGGTGTTTGGTGGCAGAGGTGGTTTGTTTGGCTGGAGCTGATTGCACCATGTCAGACCATGCCCAGAGTATAGGTTGTACAAACTGTGCATTTAAATCTCCCTGTCTAACAAAAGACTGAGCAGACACAATGCACTCAGCAATCACCTGTGGGGAACAGGCTGAGTAGTGCTCACAAAAATCGGCTGGATCATCTTCAAAAAGCCACATTAGGGATACAACCTGATTCATATCAAAAGGAGGAGTGAAATCATCACGGCCCTCTGGAATACAGGGCAGGGCCAGCTCAGTACAGATCTTGATCAAAGGCTGCACCTCCCTAAACAATATATAACCCTGATCGACCAGGGAGTGAGCCAAACGTATAGTTGCAAACAACTGGTCACTAGACCATCTTTTCAAAGCCTGGCGGCAATAATCACCACTTTCAGATGCCAGCAGAGAAAAATAAATAACCTCATCGGCATTCATGTTTGCAACCAAACTGAATCAAAATGGTTCCCCTGTGCAGCCACTTCTGGTCAGGGATGTCCCTGGTATTCTGTCATAAACCAGATGTGACCAGAACTGAGTGACTGCAACAGAGTGGACCAAACATAAATAGGTGAAAGTAAGTTTATTAAGGTAAATGCATATAAATGTGAACACACCACCAATACAGAGTGAACAAACCAAACAACCAAACAGTGATAATAAACCAACCAGCATATGTAGCAAAAGGGAGTACCAGAATCGTAGTCAAGCCAAGCCAGGGTCATAAACGGGAACAGTAGATGGGAGGCCAGGAGTAAACAGACAGGGAACGAGATGGAAGGGATCAGGCTGCAGGGCAAGGATCCAGGGATACAGGAACAGATATAACAGGTTCAGGATACGGAATACAGGCATCAGGTAAACAGGCTGCAGGTCAGGGCACAAGGACAATACCAAGGCAAGATATGTGTGCACTTGCCGGGTATTTATACTGCAGCTGCTAATTAAGGTCAGATGACACCTGTCTGCAGAGGGGAATACCTGCTCCATACTGCCAGGATTCTTCCGCTGGTGGACACCAGTACTGCGGCCCAAAGGTGACACAATACCAGCAGGAAAAAGCTCTTCTGACAGCTCCAAACTGCCAGGAGACACCTGCTGGTGGACCTCAGTACTGCACGCCAAATGATCGATATAACCAGCTGAGAGGACCTTTCCTGACACTAGTGAGAAGTTTGCATTTTGTGTTTTTAGCTCCCAAGTACATTACGTTAAATTTCTCCACATTGAACCTCATTTGCCATGTAGTTGTAGACGGGGTAAACCAAGATGATCAGTAACTCTCCGACTTGGTCGTCCTATATCCTCCTCTCCTTCACTCAGTGCAGGCCATAAAACAAATCTCCATAGTGTAGTAATTTTATATAAAATGTATTCAGCAGTAGTGACTAACAAATAGACAAAAACTGACAGCATTGATAACTTACAGCCTCTTGTGAAAGTCACATGATCTGCGACGCAACGTGTCGGGGGAGCCAGGCGACATCACTTCCGGGCCTGGCCAAGACCAGAGGTTTCCTATGTTATTGATGCTGTCAGTTTGTATCTACTTGTTAGTTACTTACTGCTGAATAAATGTATTTTATATAAATTGCTGCACCATGGAGATTTGTTTTACCGCCTATCTTCTGCACTGAGTGAAGGAGAGGAGGATACATGACGGCCAAGTGGGAGAGTTACTGATCATCTCTGGTTACCCCGTCTACTCTGTCCTGAGTTTGTGGTTGAAGGACAGGAGATTGCATAGTGACCCGCTGCAAGATTATATACTAATCAAAAAAAGTGCTAATAGACTTTTGGGGTCTTCATCTGAGGGGAGCTGCTAGAACACACTGGGAGGGACTCAGGATGGGAGGGAGGAGTGTGACCACACAAATGTCATTTTACACTTGGACTATAAACTTTTTGATTGCTTCACATTTTTTACCAATTTATTATTGTTGTGCACTATTGATTTATACCAAATTCTAGGGATATTTACTTACTTTTTTTTTTTTTGATCATTGGTTTCATATTCACTTTATATTATTTAACTTCACTTATGTAAAGAAATTTGTTTTCCCCATTCATCTTTCAGGACAGCACCATAGAGAGACACCGGCTCCTCCCCTCTCAGGAAACACCGCCTTCCAATTCAACATTTAAACCTCACCGTCCCACCGGCCCCTCAGTTCAGGTGTTTCCTCCGGTGGGGAGATACTGCTTGGGAGCCGTGGCTAAACAGTAGGAGAGGCTGAAGCCAAACTCTTTCTGAGAAGGAGGGGGAGTCGGGTCTCTCTACCTCTTTCGCTCATTCGTTCGTTTGCAGTCAGGTAAAGGCTGGGGAGCCGCTATTACCTGTTTAAAACTGTGGTATTGCGCGCCTCATCTTCTCTTGGGGAAGGAGGACAGCTGAGGAGGTCCGTGTTCTTCCGCCCAGGGGGGCGCTGTGGGAAGTGCCCCAATTCCCTCCTGTCTGTTAGGCAGCCAGCATTGAAGCTCTATGGCCGGGCCGGATGACGGGCGACGTCAGTTCCGGCGAGGGCGGGCACTTCCGACGATCCTGCGTCTTCCGGTTCCGGATGCGGGAAAGAAGACAGACCAAGTGTTCGGCTGGTGCGGCCCTTCGTTCGTTGCTGTAGAGTCGGGGGCACGATCGATCACTATCCTCAGCGGACATGTCGGAGGCATAGGTCTTGAACTGCTCCAGGAGACAACAGCACCAGCCATGCTAAGGTAAGTGGAACCCTGGGGTGGTGTTCCCTTACCTAAATCCCAATACCTTCACGGGTGTTCTCCCCTCACTGGTGATCGGGGGATGGGGAGTGTGTCTGGGACCCTGGTGGTGGTTGGTCCTGGGGGGGCACTCCGAGTGGTCTCCTGGAAAGCACTAGTGGGATTGGGCATTTATGGTGGCTCTCTCTCTCTTTCTTTTTCAGAAAGCCACAGAGAAAAGCAAATCGCCTCATGGTTCCAAGAAAAGATGTCCCTCTTGTAGAGTCAGCATGGGGGAATCCTGGACCAAGGCACTCTGCAAGGAGTGCATTGAGGGATTAGTCAGGGAGCAGGTAGCGGAACAGAGTACGGATCTGGCTGCATCCGTTAAGGAGCTTTCTAGCACCTTTCAGTCCTTTAAAGCACTTTTTTCTAGCTTCCAGTTGCCGCTGGCCCAGAGCAATCCTTCACCAGTGCAGCAGAGTGTGGCACCTAGCCCAGAGGATACTCCATCTGGTAGTGGAGAGAGACCAGGGGGCTCCAGAGAGGAAATTGAGGAGCCAGACAGCGCCGCTTCAGATTCCCAAGGGGAGTTGGATGCAGAGGAAGTGGATGGGGAATCCACAAAAACCTCTCGCTATAAACTTTCTCTTGACGAAGTGGAGGATCTCTTGGAAGCTATCCACACCACTTTGGGGTTACAGGAGGAAAAGAAGGCGTTATCGCTCCATTACCAGATGTACAAAGGTCTAGGGGAACAAAAAAGAAGGGATTTCCCAGTTCATGATGTCTTGATCGAAGCCATAAAGAAAGAATGGAAAGATCCTGAGAGGAAACCTTTCTTTTCAAGGGCTTTGAAGCGAAGGTTTCCCTTTGCAGAGGAGGAGACTCTAGTCTGGAATAAAGCTCCTAGACTAGATGCTGCCTTTTCTCTGGTTTCCAGGCACACGGATCTAGCTTTCGAGGATATGGGGGTTCTTTCAGACCCCATGGACAGCAGAATGGACTCCTTTTTGAAGAAGTCCTGGGATTTGTCGCTGGGAAACCTTAAGCCTGCCATGTCGGTTACAGTAGTGGCCCGCAACATGGAATATTGGCTTACTCAAATTAAAGCACATATTGAGGCAGGGACACCAAAAGAAACTATTTTGTCTTCCTTCCCAATGCTACTCAGTACGCATGTCCGCAAGGTCTTCTGCCCTCACTAATTCAGCCCGGAGGGCCTTATGGCTTAAGACGTAGCAAGGAGACAGCGCGTCAAAAGTTAAACTCTGTGGAATTCCACTCACAGGGGATCTTTTGTTTGGACCAGGGTTAGAGGCCGTTTTGGATCGGACGGCCGATAAGAAAAAGGCCTTTCCTGTTAAAAAGAAATTTGGGGAGCAAGCTAAAAGAAAGTTTATCCCTCAGAAAAAGTTTGAAGCCCCGAAAGCAGAACGGCAGAAAAAGATCTGGGGGCAAAAAGGCAAAGGGCGGGAGAGGCGATTTTTCGCCCTCCTGAACAGCCCAAGAAAACCCAATGACGAGGTAACCACAGTGGGAGGAAGATTGGGGGCCTTCCTTCCACAGTGGGAGATGATCACCTCCAACCAGTTTGTGTTAGGGATCATAAGAAGAGATTACCAGCTGGAGTTCTCAGAACCTCCTCAGGACAGACTTCTTGTCACCGAGCTGACAAATTGTGCAAAAAAATCATCAGCTCTTCTATCCTCCCTACAGGAGTTTGAGGAACAAGAGGTGGTGGTAAGAGTTCCTGTAGAGGAGACAGGCAGAGGCTTTTATTCCCACATCTTTGTGGTCCGCAAACCTTCGGGAAAGTTCAGGCTTATCATTAATGTCTCAATTACCTACAGGAAATTCCGGATGGATTCCATCTATTCGATGAAGGCGCTTCTTCCTCCGAATTGCTTCATGGCGTCGATAGACTTGAAAGACGCTTATCTGCACATTCCAATCACAGAAAGTTATCAGGGGTTTCTCAGACTGGCGGTAAAAACCAGGGAAGGAACGTTTCATTTACAGTGCAAAGCACTCCCCTTTGGACTATCCTCTTCCCCCCCTGCATCTTCACCAAAGTGATGGTGGAGGTCCTGGCTTTCTTGCGGCTCAGAGGCATCTCTGTAGTCGCATACCTAGACGATCTACTTCTGTTTGCCCCTTCCCCGGAGCAGTTGACCCAAGATCTTCAGGTAGCAAGAGACAGCCTAAAAAATTTGGGGTGGCTCTTGAACCTGGAAAAATCCAGTTTGGTTCCTTCCCAAAAGGTCACCTTCCTGGGCAATGTATTGGATTCAACAAAGCAAAAAGTGTTCCTTCCAGTAGAAAAGATCCAGAAGGTGGACAAAACAATGTTATTGCTCCAGGGCAGCCGTCAGATCTCAGTAAGAAAAGCGATGTCAACTTTGGGCTTACTGAATTCCACGCTCCCGGCAGTTCAGTGGGCAGGGCTGCATTTTCGCCCTCTACACAGTCCAGGGTCCCTGGACTCCTTAATATCCGTGCCGAGTCAGGTCAAGAGGTCCCTCTGGTGGTGGAGAAAAGGGTCCAATCTCTCACAAGGCATGGAGTGGGTTCTTCCAGTCTCCAGGATGGTCAAGACCGATGCAAGCGGCACAGGTTGGGGAGCACACCTAGATTCCAGGATGGTGCAAGGTACTTGGAGGAGAGAAGACGCAAAGAAATCCTCGAACTGGAGGGAACTGAGAGCAGTAGAGTTGGCTCTCAGAGCTTTTCAGAGAGAACTCCTGGGACAGCACGTGAGGGTCCGTTCGGACAACTCATCAGCAGTGGCCTACATCAACAGGCAAGGGGGTACCTGGAGCAGATCCTTGTGGGTTCTGGCAGAATCCATCCTCAGGTGGGCCGAAGCGAGCATTCTCTCTCTTTCGGCTGTACATTTGAAGGGGGAACAAAACCAAGTAGCAGAGTTTCTCAGCAGAAAGATGCTAAGGGAAGGCGACTGGGTCTTAAACCAGGACATCTTCGAGATGATCACTCAGAAGTGGGGGGTTCCTTCGGTGGACCTCTTCGCCTCGAAGGCGAGCACAAAAGCTCGTCATGTTCTTTTCCCTAAACAGATGGGACGGAGCAGCCGGGGTGGATGCACTAGCTCAGAGCTGGCGTTTCTCAAGGTGTTATGCCTTTCCCCCCTCCTGTACTGATTCCAGCAGTTCTGAGAAAATTTCAGTCAGAAGACACAACCCTCATTCTGATCGCACCACACTGGCCAAGGAGGCCGTGGTTCTCCATCTTGATGGGTCTGGCGGTAGAACCTCCCTGGACTCTACCTATCCAGGAGGATCTTCTTTCTCAGGGTCCAATCTGTTGCCCTCAGGTGGAGCGATGGAACCTCACAGCGTGGCTACTAAGGAGGAATTGCTAAAGGGCAAGGGTTTCTTGGATCGACTAGTGACAACTCTCCTAAATTGCAGGAAAAGGGAGACGCAAGCTGTCTACCTAAAGGTGTGGAAACGCTTCAATAGTTGGTGCACAGAAAGCTCCTTCAATGTACGCAGTTCTGTAGCAGTATTGGAGTTTCTGCAGGCAGGAGTGGACAAAGGATTAGCCCTTAGAACCTTGAAGGGACAGGTGTCAGCACTGAGCATGTTCCTGGGAAAAGCCGCTAGCTATAGATCCTTGGGTAGCTAGGTTTTTCAGAGCCTTAGGCAGACAGAGGCCAGTTAGAAATTCCCCCTTCCCAGTGGGGGATCTTTCTTTAATTTTACAGACTCTTACAGGGGATCTTTTTGAGCCATTGAAATCCTGTACTTTGAGGTTGATCACCCTCAAAATGGTGTTTTTGGTGGCGATCACCACAGCAAGGAGAGTGCCCCAAGAAGCCCTTTCTATTAGGGCACCTTCTTTTCAGGTTTTCACGGACCGTTTGACTTTTAAAACCGATCCGGCCTTTTTGCCAAAAGTGGCCTCTAGTTTCCATAGAGGTCAAGAAATTGTTTTACCTACCTTCTGTTCGAATCCTGTGAGGGAACAGGAGCATATTTTCCACAAATTGGATGTTAGAAGGTGCGTCCTTCAGTACTTAGATAGTACAAAACAGTTTAGAAAAATCCAATTTTTTTTTGTTTTTTTTGTTATTTTCAGGGGCTAGGAAAGGGTCCAGAGCCTGTAAACGTTCAATAGCCAGATGGTTAAGGTTGGCCATTACTCAGGCTTATGTAATCAAGGGGTTGGAGCCCCCGGAAGGTATTAAGACACATTCCACCAGGGCAGTGGCAACTTCTCAAGCAGAGTGGGCTGGTGCTTCTCCGGAGCAGATCTGTAGAGCTGCAACGTGGTCTAGTTTTTCCACGATTGTGAAGCACTACAGATTGGACCTGCTGTCAGCCAAAGACCAAGCCTTTGGGGCGTAAAGTGCTGCAGGCAGTAGTCCCTCCTAAGATAAGGTGCTCGCTTATCCTCTCTATGGTGCTGTCCTGAAAGATGAATGGGGAAAAACGGAATTACCGTACTTACCGGTAACATCCTTTTCCAGGAATCTTTCAGGACAGCACCGGTACCCATCCAAATTATTGGTTATCTATGAGAACTCATTGCATGAGAGCGTCAGGTAAGATAAAGATTTGTATGACGTATTCTTGTGTCTCCCCAGCTGGCCGGAGGAACTCGTGAAGAACTGAGGGGCCGGTGGGACGGTGAGGTTTAAATGTGGAATTGGAAGGCGGTGTTTCCTGAGAGGGGAGGAGCCGGTGTCTCTCTATGGTGCTGTCCTGAAAGATTCCTGGAAAAGGATGTTACCAGTAAGTAACTCTATTTTTTATGCTTGTACAGTATATGGTGTGTGTGTGTGGTTTGTTTTTTTGTCATATTCACTAATTTTCATTATGAGCTTCTAAGTATGCAGCACCAGTTTGGAATCAATTCCCTAGTAGGGGTCATATGTATGTGTGTGTGTATATAAAAAAATTTCTTATGAATATATTTTATTTGCTGTTTTGAACATATATGGATCTAGAGTTAGCGCCACACACACACGTTTTGCATAATAACAGACAAGTTTTTGTTTTTGCTTGTTTGCCCCACAGTGACTGCAGAAGAGGAAGAAGAACAAGGAAGGCAGCCGCTTTATCTGCTTATTATTTCTATGTCTGAACTTACACGGTACACACGATGATTTCTATATCTGAACTTACAAGGTGCACATGATGCAGGGCCGATCCCAGACGGGGTGCACGGGGTGCAGTGCACCCGGGCGCCAGAGAGGTGGGGGCGCTGAAGCGCCAGAGTGCTCCCCTTCCTCCTCCTCCTTTCTGTGTCCAGAGGTGGCTCCCTCCGCAGGTCACAGCTGCCGCTGTAGTTTTCGAGGCTCAAGCGGCAGTCCGTCCCCCCTCCCTCCTCCTGTCAGAGAAGGAGAGCAGCGCCGGAGATCGGAGTGGCTAGTCTCTGTGTGGAGAGAGACCAGCCGCTGCCGCGCAATGACCTTGCTGGGGGGGAGGCGGTCTGTGCCCGACGTGTTCTCCTCCTCTGTCTTTCCTTCCCGCCCAAGCCTGTCTCCTTCTGCTCTCCACCCGGGCGGCTCGGCTGCACACTGTCCTCTCCTCTCCAGCTGCCGCCCGGGTGTTTTTCTATGTAAGCTAATGGAGAGGGGGGTTTCTACTAATAGAGGGGGTCTGTCCTAAGGGGGTCTTTACTAATGGAGGGGGGGTTTCCTGGGGGGGTCTGTACTAATGGAGGGGGGGGTTTGTCCTGGGGGGTCTGTACTAATAGAGGGGGGTTTGTCTTGGGGGGGTCTGTACTAATTGAGGGGGGTTGTCCTGGGGGGTCTATACTAATGGAGGGTGGTTGTCCTGGGGGGTCTGTACTAATGGAGGGGGGGTTCCTGGGGGGTCTGTACTAATGGTGGGGGTTTGTCCTGGGGGGTCTGTACTAATGGAGGGGGTTTGTCCTGGGGGGTTCTGTACTAATGGAGGGGGGTTTGTCCTGGGGGGGTCTGTAGTAATGGAGGGGGGGGCGGTTTGTCCTGGGGGTCTGTACTAATGGAGGGGGTTTGTCCTGGGGGGTCTGTACTAATGGAGAGGGGGGTTTGTCCTGTGGGGTCTGTACTAATGGAGGGGGGGTTTGTCCTGGGGGGTCTGTACTAATGGAGAGGGGGGGCGGTTTGTCCTGGGGGTCTGTACTAATGGAGGGGGTTTGTCCTGGGGGTCTGTACTAATGGAGAGGGGGCGGTTTGTCCTGGGGGGTCTGTACTAATGGAGGGGGTTTGTCCTGGGGGGTCTGTACTAATGGTGGGGGTTTGTCCTGGGGGGTCTGTACTAATGGAGGGGGTTTGTCCTGGGGGGTTCTGTACTAATGGAGGGGGGTTTGTCCTGGGGGGGTCTGTAGTAATGGAGGGGGGGGCGGTTTGTCCTGGGGGTCTGTACTAATGGAGGGGGTTTGTCCTGGGGGGTCTGTACTAATGGAGAGGGGGGTTTGTCCTGTGGGGTCTGTACTAATGGAGGGGGGGTTTGTCCTGGGGGGTCTGTACTAATGGAGAGGGGGGGCGGTTTGTCCTGGGGGTCTGTACTAATGGAGGGGGTTTGTCCTGGGGGTCTGTACTAATGGAGAGGGGGCGGTTTGTCCTGGGGGGTCTGTACTAATGGAGGGGGTTTGTCCTGTGGGGTCTGTACTAATGGAGGGGGTTTGTCCTGGGGGTCTGTACTAATGGGGGAGGTTTGTCCTGGGGGGTCTGTACTAATGGAGGGGGGGTTTGTCTTGGGGGGGGTCTGTACTAATGGAGGGGGGTTGTCCTGGGGGGTCTGTAATGGAGGGGGGTTTGTCCTGGGAGGGTCTGTACTAATGGAGAGGGGGGCGGTTTGTCCTGGGGGGTCTGTACTAATGGAGGGGGTTTGTACTGGGGGGGTCTGTAGTAATGGAGGGGGTTTGTACTGGGGGGGTCTGTAGTAATAGAGAGGGGTTTGTCCTGGGTGGGTCTGTACTAATGGAGGGGGTTTGTCCTGGGGGGGGTCTGTACTAATGGAGGGAGTTTGTCCTGGGGAGTCTGTACTAATGAAGGGGGTTTGTCCTGGGGGGTCTGTACTAATGGAGGGGGGGTTTGTCCTGGGGAGTCTGTACTAATGAAGGGGGTTTGTCCTGGGGGGTCTGTACTAATGGAGGGGGGGGTTTGTCTTGGGGGGTCTGTACTAATGAAGGGGGGTTGTCCTGGGGGGTCTGTACTAATGGAAGGGGGTCTGTACTAATGGAGGGGGGTTTTGTCCTGGGGGGGTCTGTACTAATGGAGGGGGTTTGTCCTGGGGGGGTCTGTACTAATGGAGGGAGTTTGTCCTGGGGGTCTGTACCAATGGAGGGGGGGTTTGTCTTGGGGGGTCTGTACTAATGGAGGGGGGGTTTGTCTTGGGGGGTCTGTACTAATGGAGGGGGGTCTGTACTAATGTATTGGGGTTTTGTCCTGGGGGGGTCTGTACTAATGGAGGGGGGTTTGTCTTGGGGGGTCTGTACTAATGAAGGGGGGGTTGTCCTGAGGGGGTCTGTACTAATGGAGGGGGGGTCTGTACTAATGGAGGGGGGTTTTGTCCTGGGGGGTCTGTACTAATGGAGGGGGTTTGTCCTGGTGGGGGTCTGTACTAATGGAGGGGGGGTGGTTTTTCCTGGGGGGTCTGTCTCTTGTATCATGTCTACAGTCTCTGACCTTCTCCTATATTATGTCTGCAGTCTCTGACCATCTCCTGTACTAAGATTGCAGTCTCTGACCGTCTCTTGTATCATGTCTGCATTCTCTGACCATCTCCTGTATTATGTCTGCGGTCTCTGACCATCTCCTCTATCATGTCTACAGTCTCTGACTGTCTCTTGTACCATGTCTGCAGTCTCTGACCATCTCCTGTACTATGATTGCAGTCTCTGACCGTCTCTTGTATCATGTCTGCAGTCTCTGACCATCTCCTGTATCATGTCTACAGTCTCTGATCATCTCCTGTATTATGTCTGCAGTCTCTGATCATCTCCTGTATTATGTCTGCAGTCTCTGACCATCTCTTGTATCATGTCTGCAGTCTTTGACCGTATTTTGTCTAGAGGCTCTTTCTAACAGACAGCCCTCTGTGTGCATCAGAGAGAATCCCCTCCAGGTCTCATTAGTGTACTCTCTTTCTGTATATTCTTTATTGTTAAGAGATCATGGGAGGATCCCAAGGTAATGAAGACTTCTAAGGGGAGCATCTCTGTGTTTGAGTTGTTGCCATAGAAACATTTGTAAAGGGGAGGAGTTGGTAAGATGACCACGCACCTTTTGTGGGGGTGCCAGAAATATTTCTGCACCCAGGCGTCTGTGACCCTAGGATCGGCCCTGTCCGCACGTCCCCTCTCTGCCCCGCCCTGTGTCTGCACGTCCCCCCTCTGCCCCGCCCTGTGTCTGCACATCCCCCTCTGCCCCGCCCTGTGTCTGCACATCCCCTCTCCGCCCCGCCCTGTGTTTGCACGTCCCCTCTCCGCCCCGCCCTGTGTCTGCACGTCCCCCCTCTGCCCCGCCCTGTGTCTGCACATCCCCCTCTGCCCCGCCCTGTGTCTGCACATCCCCTCTCCGCCCCGCCCTGTGTTTGCACGTCCCCTCTCTGCCGTGCCCTGTGTCCGCGCGTCCCCTCTCTGCCCCGCCCTGTGTCCGCACGTCCTCTCTCTGCCCCGCCCTGTGTCCGCGCGTCCCCTCTCTGCCCCGCCCTGTGTCTGCACGTCCCCTCTCTGCCCCGCCCTGTGTCTGCACGTCCCCTCTTTGCCCCGCCCTGTGTCCGCGCATCCCCTCTCTGCCCTGCCCTGTGTCCGCACATCCTCTCTCTGCCCCGCCCTGTGTCCGCACATCCTCTCTCTGCCCCGCCCTGTGTCCGCACATCCTCTCTCTGCCCCGCCCTGTGTCCGCACATCCTCTCTCTGCCCCGCCCTGTGTCCGCACATCCTCTCTCTGCCCCGCCCTGTGTCCGCACGTCCCCTCTCTGCCCCGCCCTGTGTCCGCACGTCCCCTCTCCGCCCCGCCCTGTGTCCGCACGTCCCCTCTCCGCCCTGCCCTGTGTCCACGCGTCCCCTCTCCGCCCTGTGTCCACGGGTCCCCTCTCCGCCCCGCCCTGTGTCCACGCGTCCCCTCTCTGCCCCGCCCTGTGTCCGCGCGTCCCCTCTCTGCCCCGCCCTGTGTCCACACATCCTCTCTCTGCCCCGCCCTGTGTCCGCACATCCTCTCTCTGCCCCGCCCTGTGTCCGCACGTCCTCTCTCTGCCCCGCCCTGTGTCCGCACGTCCCCTCTCTGCCCCGCCCTGTGTCCGCACGTCCCCTCTCTGCCCCGCCCTGTGTCCTCACCTCCCCTCTCCGCCCCGCCCTGTGTTTGCACATCCCCTCTCCGCCCCGCCCTGTGTTTGCACGTCCCCTCTCCGCCCCACCCTGTGTCCGCACATCCCCTCTCCGCCCCGCCCTGTGTCCACGCGTCCCCTCTCTGCCCCGCCCTGTGTCCGCACATCCTCTCTCTGCCCCGCCCTGTGTCCGCACGTCCCCTCTCTGCCCCGCCCTGTGTCCGCACATCCCCTCTCTGCCCCGCCCTGTGTCCGCGCGTCCCCTCTCTGCCCCGCCCTGTGTCCGCGCGTCCCCTCTCTGCCCCGCCCTGTGTCCGCGCGTCCCCTCTCTGCCCTGCCATGTGTCCGCGCGTCCCCTCTCTGCCCCGCCCTGTGTCCGCGCGTCCCCTCTCTGCCCCGCCCTGTGTCCGCGCGTCCCCTCTCTGCCCCGCCCTGTGTCCGCGCGTCCCCTCTCTGCCCCGCCCTGTGTCCGCACATCCCCTCTCTGCCCCGCCCCGTGTCCGCACATCCCCTCTCTGCCCCGCCCTGTGTTCGCACATCTGTTACCCTCCCCACCCCGTGTCCGCACCTCTGCCCACCCCCCCTCATGTCCACACGTCTCCCCAACCCAAACCCTCCCCTCCCTGTGTCTGCCCCTATCTGTCCTCCTCCTCCCTCCCCATGACCACACATTACCCCAAACTAAACCTCCCCATAATATGTACAAAAATATAATCTCCTAAAATAAGCGATGTGCAAACTGTTGGCGTGATATAAATCCTTTATAATTACTAATTACTAAAAATAGTGAATGCAGACCGACTTAAAACTGCTGCTGGTGTGTCTCCAGTGTGAAAGCCCCGAGGGCCCGAGCGGTGTGCTGGCAGGAGGGAAAAAAAACTCCTGCAAACAGCATCTTTGGAGCGGTGTACACACCGCTCCTGCTCATTGAAATCAATGGGGCAGCGCGGCTATACCGCTGGCATAGTGCCGCTGTAGTGGCGATTTGCGGGCGGTTTTAACCCTTTTTCGGCTGCTAGCGGGGGGTAAAACCGCCCCGCTAGCGGCTGAACACCGGCGCTAAAATGACGGTAAAATGCCGCTAAAAATAGCGGCGTTTTACCGCCAACGCCCCCACTGCCCCAGTGTGAAAGGGGCCTTATTCTCAAAAGAAATTTGTACTACAAGAAGATCCTTCAATGAATGAAGTGTAATGGCGGGTAGTGGTCAGTAGATGGCAGCACCTTCCTGACTCTGGCGTCCTCCATTCATTCACAGATTCTGTTCACGCTGGAGGTCTGATCATCACACGTTTCCCCAAACCCTCCCCTCCCCATGTCGGCACACCCGTCCTCCCAACACCCCCCCCACATATGTCCCCAACCCAAACCCTCCCCCTGTCAGCACTTCTGTCCTCGATGTCATGACAATTGCGCAATTGTGTAACACTGTACCCATATGACATTTGTGTCTCTTTTTTTTTTTTTTTGAGGCCGATAGAGCTTTCTTTTAATGGTATTTAATCATCATTGGTTTATTTATTTTTTATTTATTGTTAAACAAATGAAAAAAGACCGATCATTTTTTGGGGGAAAAAACCCTTTTTCTTAGGTTGTTTATAAAACAAAACTTGCTGAAAGCTCTGCCAATGATTTGTCTCCTCCTTGCTGTTCACACACAAGGAGCTCCTCTACAAGTGAAGCCCGTGTGAAACCGGCCCAAAGCTTTTCTATCTGATCACATGAATAGAAAATATATAAAATGTTGCACAAGACACAATTACACAAGATCTTTATTTATAATATATATATTATCACATGACCACAAAGCTCCGGCTCTCTTCCTTTTCTCGGTGTCTGGTGTGACTTTATGAACACCACCACCTCCGAGAGGCCATAACATCGGTGGAATAACCGGCTGTGCCGCATTCTGTATCGGCTCTCCATATCATAAGCAGCATAGTGGAAAAATGTCTGCAGGGAATGTCAGAGGAATGTCGATGGGACCAGATTGTTGTTGTGAAGCCTCCTCTCTCCCCTCCCCTCCTCTCCTTCTCCTCTCCTCTCCTCTCCCCTCCCCTCCTCTCCTTCTCCTCTCCTTCTCCTCTACCTTCTCCTCTCCTTCTCCTTCTCTCCCCTCCTCTCCTCTCCTTCTCCTCTCCTTCTCCTTCTCCTCTCCTTCTCCTCTCCCCTCCCCTTCTCTCCTCTCCTCTCCTCTCCTTCTCCCCTCCTCTTCTCCTCCTCCTCCTTCTCCCCTCCTCCCCTCTCTCCTCCTCCCCTCTCCCCTCCTCCCCTCTCTCCTCCTCCCCTCTCTCCCTCTCTCCTCCTCCCCTCTCTCCCCTCTCTCTTCCTCCCCTCTCCCCTCCTCCCCTCTCTCCTCCTCCCCTCTCTCCTCCTCCCCTCTCTCCCCTCTCTCCTCCTCCCCTCTCTCCTCCTCCCCTCTCTCCCCTCTCTCCTCCTCCCCTCTCTCCCTCTCTCCTCCTCCCCTCTCTCTCCTTCTCCCCTCTTCTCTACTTTTCCCCTCCTCTTCTCTCCTTCTCCCCTCTCTCCTTCTCTCCTTCTCCCCTCTCTCCTTCTGTCCTTCTCTCCTCTCTCCTTCTCCCCTCCTCTTCTGTCCTTCTCCCCTCCTCTTCTGTCCTTCTCTCCTCTCCTCTCCTTCACCCCTCCTCTTCTGTCCTTCTCTCCTCTCCTTCTCCCCTCCTCTTCTGTCCTTCTCTCCTCTCCTTCTCCCCCCTTTCTTTCCTCTCCTGTAAGTGTCCTTGGTGTCCTTTGAGCTTCTCCAGCTCCTTTTATTGCTTGGCATGGAGTGCACAGCTCCTGTTACAGATTAAGATAGTACAAGGACACAGATATGGTGATAAATATATTGAAGAATTTTTAAATACAAACAGCAGAATGCAAATGTTTGTGTAACTTGTAGAAAAAAAAAAGCTAAGAAGTGCAGATGCTTCAAATTCCTGCAACTACTAGTTTGAACTTGTCTAATCACGACCTACAAAAGACGTAAAAAATAAATTGGATTGATATTTGATGTCCATCCTTTGCCTTGTAGACGGTGTCGGCTTTCCCCGGTACACAGCCGCACAGTGCAGTATTTTGCAGGCATTTGTTGTTCAATTTACAATTATACCAAACCGGATCATCAACCAGATAACATGGAGGGTAAAATATGATCAAACTGGATCCGAGATTTAGGAGGAATGGGACTGGGTGAGGAGAAGCCAAATTCTGCTAACAGGTTAAAGGTCACTGAAGACAGTTCAATGTAGAACATCTTACACAATGGCAAACTAAGCAACACCACATGGGGGGTCTTACTGCATCAACAGGGTCCTTCACAGGCTGAAATGTCCACAAAGACCAGTAATTTAATTTGTGCTGTCCAAGATCTTCTGCAGAAGCTGAAATCACAGCGTTTAACCAAGGAACCTTCGTGGAAAGGATCAAAGACACACCTTGCTGACTTCTTTTGCAAGTAGAAGACATCTAGTGACACTATTAGCTCAGAGTTTGCATAAACCACCTGGCTCCAGGTACAGCAATCTACAGTCTGGAGAAGTCTTCTTAGAGGTCTTTGTGGAAGACTTGGGCCTAAAAATCCATAGCTCCAGCATGATTGGGCTGTGCATGAAAACTGGGGTCCTCAAAACTGGTGTCAAGTTCTCTGGACTGATGAGTCAAAATTTTAAATATTTGACCAGTAGGCAGTTTGCCAAACTGTGTCTGCAGCCAACTGTGAAGCATGGTGGAGGTTCCTTGCAGGTTTGGGGCTGCATGCCTGCAAGAGTTAGGAATTTAGTCAGGATCATTGGTGTCCTCCATGCTGAGCAATCCAGCAGATATTTATTCATCATGCCAAACCATTAGGGAGGCATGTGATTGGCCCCATTTTTTTTTTTTGCGACAGGACAACCACCCCCAAACACCCATTCCAGAACAAGGAGTCCTGAAAGAGAGGGTATTAACCCCCTTGAGCGCGATCTCTGGAAGAAATATGACCCCCACAGACCCCTGATCTTTGTAAAAGATGGTACGACCCCCACAGAGCCCCGATCTTTAGAAGAGATGGTACAACCCCCACAGAGCCCCGATCTTTAGAAGAGATGGTACAACCCCCACAGAGCCCCGATCTTTAGAAGAGATGATACAACCCCCACAGAGCCCCGATCTTTAGAAGAGATGGTACAACCTCCACAGAGCCCCGATTTTTAGAAGAGATGGTACAGCCCCCCACAGAGCCCAGATCTTTAGAAGACATGGTACGACCCCCACAGAGCCCCGATCTTTAAAAGAGATGGTACGACCCCCACAGAGCCCCGATCTCTAACTAAATGAGTATAAATCTGCTGGACTGTAATTAGTTGTTTAAAGAACTCAGCAGGTAGGTTGTTCCAAACTGTGTGTAAGTCTACCTGGGAGAATTGGAGGGAATAATAAGGGATATCAGTATATACACAGAGCAGGCCGCACACAGCTCCGGGATGGTGTCATGGTGACGGTGTCATGGTGACGTTGTCATGGTGACGGTGTACTCTGTACTGTATGTGTCTCTGTATGCTGAGCAAATCTTTATTACCCAGAAACTATTCACACGACGATGGAGCCATAACAACCTATACAATGTCCTGCTGGAGGGTGTGTGTCTGTGTCTGCCACAACCTCAACATTGCCGCATGTCAGTGGGCAGTACACCGCCATACATAGGGAGGGGGCAGGGACAGCAAACAAGGAAAGACCTTCCTCTATAAACACAGCGACACCTGAGAGAGGACAGCTGACTGATAGGACTTTCGCAGCCAATGAGAACCCTACACTGCTAGACAAGTCACCCAGGAGGAAGTGGGGGAGACCTGCTAGAGACCCCCTCATATAGGTTGTGGGGGGCAGTGATAGCCTGCTAGAGACCCCATCATATAGGTTGTGGGGGACAGTAATAGGTTACTAGAGACCCCCTCATATAGGTTGTGGGGGGCAGTAATAGGTTGCTAGAGACCCCATCATATAGGTTGTGGGGGCAGTGATAGGCTGCTAGAGACCCCATCATATAGGTTGTGGGGGCAGTGATAGGCTGCTAGAGACCCCTTCATATAGGTTGTGGGGGCAGTGATAGGCTGCTAGAGACCCCATCATATAGGTTGTGGGGGGCAGTGATAGGCTGCTAGAGACCCCATCATATAGGTTGTGGGGGCAGTGATAGGCTGCTAGAGACCCCATCATATAGGTTGTGGGGGGCAGTGATAGGCTGCTAGAGACCCCATCATATAGGTTGTGGGGGCAGTGATAGGCTGCTAGAGACCCCATCATATAGGTTGTGGGGGGCAGTGATAGGCTGCTAGAGACCCCATCATATAGGTTGTGGGGGGCAGTGATAGGCTGCTAGAGACCCCATCATATAGGTTGTGGGGGCAGTGATAGGCTGCTAGAGACCCCATCATATAGGTTGTGGGGGCAGTGATAGGCTGCTAGAGACCCCATCATATAGGTTGTGGGGGGCAGTGATAGGCTGCTAGGAGCCCCGTCATATAGGTTGTGGGGGGCACTGACAGGCTGCTAGAGACCCCCTCATATAGGTTGTGGGGGGCACTGACAGGCTGCTAGAGACCCTCTCATATAGGTTGTGGGGGGCAGTGATAGGCTGCTAGGAGCCCCGTCATATAGGTTGTGGGGGGCAGTGATAGGCTGCTAGGAGCCCCGTCATATAGGTTGTGGGGGGCAGTGATAGGCTGCTAGGAGCCCCGTCATATAGGTTGTGGGGGGCAGTGATTGTTGGGATGCTCCTTTTTATCTATAACTTCTAGTTCTGACTATTCCTTATTATTATCATCTAATTACCTTTATTTCCGGGATCTCTCCATTATTCACACCCAAATCTGTGCAGGGAACATCGTTACAAACGTGACACAACACATATTGATTACACATTGTTCCTTTATTTTTGGCTTGTACAGGATCTTAAATACACAGGATGAGACGGGCGATTTCCATCGTCTTCCACCAATAGGGGTTCAGATGACGTTTCCTTTACTTATTCAATTAACCATTTATAATGATACATATATTTCGAATGTTTTACATCTCTGTAGCTTAGCAAACTATTATGTCCCTTAGAATATATAAAACCCTCGTGGTTTCCTCTACTTTACATATGGAAGTTCCTTTATTTCAAGTTTCGATTTCAACACAAGCTTAGTATCCCAGCGATCGTGTCACGGAGGCGCAGAACGGCGAGATGTAAACAAGGCATTTCCCCCGTTCTACCTTGTGACATGACAGATCTACTTCTCTCTGTCATCGGGAGCAGTGATCTCTGTCATGTCAGTGGTAGCCCACCCCCCCCAGTTAGAGTCACTCCCTAGGACACACTTAACCCCTTGATCGACCCCTAGTGTTTAACCCCTTCCTTGCCAGTGTCATTTACACAGAGTTGTTAGTAGAGCCAGTGACTGGCTCCTAGGGTCCCCATCTTCTAGAGTTGTTATGGGGGGCAGTGACTGGCTCCTAGGGTCCCCATCTTCTAGAGTTGTTAGCGGGGGCAGTGACTGGCTCCTAGGGTCCCCATCTTCTGTAGTTGTTAAGGGGGGCAGTGACTGGCTCCTAGGGACCCCATCTTCTAGAGTTGTTAGGGGGGTGCAGTGACTGGCTCCTAGGGACCCTATCTTCTAGAGTTGTTGGGGGGGCTGTGACTGGCTCCTAGGGACCCTATCTTCTAGAGTTGTTGGGGGGGCTGTGACTGGCTCCTAGGGACCCTATCTTCTAGAGTTGTTGGGGGGGCAGTGACTGGCTCCTAGGGACCCCATCTTCTAGAGTTGTTGGGGGGGCAGTGACTGGCTCCTAGTGACCCCATCTTCTAGAGTTGTTGGGGGGGGCAGTGACTGGCTCCTAGGAACCCCATCTTCTAGAGTTGTTGGGGGGCAGTTACTGACTCCTAGGGACCCCATCTTCTAGAGTTGTTGGGGGGGGGCAGTGACTGGCTCCTAGTGACCCCATCTTCTAGAATTGTTGGGGGGGACAGTGACTGGCTCCTAGGGACCCCATCTTCTAGAGTTGTTAGGGGGGCACTGACTGGCTGCTTTGAACCCCATCATATAGGTTCTGCTGGGGGGGGGTCACCTTGTTAGAGACAAAGTTACATCAAACCATAACTTTATTGTTCATTGTTCCCAGTCTCGGGGGACGGTAGCTGCATGGCCTGGACTCGTCATATTATTGCAGCTGACAGACTTATTCTTGTTGCCAGCGCTGGGTGACGGGACAGGATGACATCTGATATGACTTCTATTTCTGTCCACTGGCTCAACTGTGACTCCCAGCTGACTAATGAGAAGTTTGAGCTATATCTGCCCCCCGTCCTGGTCGGGGGGGAGGTGGGGGTCTTCAGTTCTGCACGCTCAGTATACTCTGTGGTTCTGAGTTTCCTCTCTTCTTTTCAAGGTCATACGTTGGAAGATCTCCCCAATAACCCCCTTTATTTAGGGACACCTTTGTCACGTATCTCTGTTCTAGTCATCTCTATTAATCAGATATAAAATAAAGTCTGGGTGTCGATGGGCTTTTATTTGTTTGCTTCTCATGCAAGTCTAACCCCTGCAACCTTCTTGATGCAGATCAATTGGGGTTGAATGTTCCAACCAATGAATTCTGAATCCTCTCCAAGTGATGTCCAACTAACGCCATCGACCCAACCTCCAATCCCAACCCCCAATGGTCCTGTAACCCTCTCTGTTCTCCCCCTCCAGTGACAATATAAGAACAGATTTCAGGTCCTTGTACTGGCTGAACTGAAAAATATTGTGTTTTGAAGACAAACCAAAAAAATGAAAACATTATTATGGCGCATTGTCCTGGACTGTTCCTGTGCACAGAGTATATTCTATAGATGTGACCAGTCTGGTGATTGGGGTAGGGATGAGTCTGGTGTGGTGACATTGATAATCATTGGTATGTTGATTGGTGTGGTAACCATGGTGACTGGTATGGGGATTGGTGTGGTGACTGTAGTGATCATTGTGGTGACTGTTATGTTGATTGGGGTGGGGACCAATCCAGTGACCAGTGTGTTGATTGGTGTGGTAACCGTGGTGACTGGTATGGTGATTGAGGTGGGGACCAGTCTGGTGACCAGTGTGTTAATTGGTGTAGCGATTGATATGTTGACCAGTGTGGGGACCAGTCTGATGATCAGTGTGTTGATTTGATGTGGCAACCATGGTGATTGGTATGGTGAAAAGTGTGGTTGACCATTGTGTTGATTGCTATGGTGACTGATATGGTAACCAGTCTGGTGGCCATGGTGTTGATTGGTATGGTAACCATGGTGACTGGTATGGAGATCGGTGTGATCAGTCTGGTGACCAGTGTGGTGATTGGCATGGTGACCAGTGTGGTGATTGGCATGGTGAATAGTGTGAAGACCATTATGGTGATTGGCATGGTGACCATTATGGTGATTGGTATGGTGACCAGTGCGGTGATTGGCATGGTGAATAGTGCGATGACCATTATGGTGATTGGCATGGTGACCATTATGGTGATTGGTATGATGACCAGTGTGGTGACTGGTATGTCCTCCTCTCTGGCAGATGCAGGAAGAGCAGCCATACACGGAGGAGGAGCTGCTGGAGTTTGAGAGGCACATCAGTCAGACGGAAGATGATTTGAAGCGGAAGAACGAGGATCTGGACAGACAGCAGGAGGAACTGGAGAAGCAACAGCAGCACATCCAAGCCCAACGACAGGAGCTGCAGCAGGTAATAGTGACCCCCCCCTACTGATTTGATAAACAGATGGGGGGACATCCCTCTATTGAGGCCTTGATGATGATCGATCAGTGAAACGTGTCCCACCCATCACACATGGCTGTACCAACCACTCCATACAATGTTCACTAAGGACTGTTTGTGCTGCCCTGTCACATGGTCAGATTTTGTACCACATAAGGACTGACTAATGGCTTCAGACAACACAGACAGTTCTTATTTCCCACCACTTGTGATATGAATTGTACTGTCTGTCTATATAAATCTATATAAATCTGCTTACTGATCTGTCCCCGGCTGCAGGTGGTACAGCAGATGGAGCAGAAGAAACAGCAGCAATCTCTTCCCTCGTCTATCCCAGAACCTGGATCGCAATACCAGCCAGGTAATGTCCATCATCATCCATCCCGAGAGAGTGCGGAGGAGAGGCCACACCTCATAGGAGTACCAAGAATTCATATTCTGTCATCAGACCTATACATACAATGCTACTCTGTACACCCGCTGTGCCCATTATGAGGGGTTCTCACCATCCCTGTGCTGAGTTCCTGGGTCTGTACACCCGCTGTGCCCATTATGAGGGGTTCTCACCATCCCTGTGCTGAGTTCCCGGGTCTGTACACCCGCTGTGCCCATTATCAGGGGTTCCCACCATCCCTGTGCTGAGTTCCCGGGTCTGTACACCCGCTGTGCCCATTATGAGGGGTTCCCACCATCCCTGTGCTGAGTTCCTGGGTCTGTACACCCGCTGTGCCCATTATCAGGGGTTCCCACCATCCCTGTGCTGAGTTCCCGGGTCTGTACACCCGCTGTGCCCATTATGAGGGGTTCTCACCATCCCTGTGCTGAGTTCCCGGGTCTGTACACCCGCTGTGCCCATTATAAGGGGTTCTCACCATCCCTGTGCTGAGTTCCCGGGTCTGTACACCCGCTGTGCCCATTATGAGGGGTTCTCACCATCCCTGTGCTGAGTTCCCAGGTCTGTACACCCGCTGTGCCCATTATGAGGGGTTCCCACCATCCCTGTGCTGAGTTCCCGGGTCTGTACACCCGCTGTGCCCATTATGAGGGGTTCTCACCATCCCTGTGCTGAGTTCCCGGGTCTGTACACCCGCTGTGCCCATTATAAGGGGTTCTCACCATCCCTGTGCTGAGTTCCCGGGTCTGTACACCCGCTGTGCCCATTATGAGGGGTTCTCACCATCCCTGTGCTGAGTTCCCGGGTCTGTACACCCGCTGTGCCCATTATGAGGGGTTCCCACCATCCCTGTGCTGAGTTCCCGGGTCTGTACACCCGCTGTGCCCATTATGAGGGGTTCTCACCATCCCTGTGCCGGTATTGGGTGGCTCTCTATTATCCCATTAATAAGATTCTCTCATTATTTCCAGCTGTGGACCATGCAGGCCATTTAGGAGCCGGGAAGCCACTGCCACCGGGGCATTTACCTGAAGCCGTAGTTCCACACAGCCAGTCCGCCCCTTGACGTAGAGATCTGTCACCGATCCGAGTTAAAAACTACTGCAGAGCCTGTGTGATCAGCTCCTGGTGACATCACCTGCCTGAGCACTGCACTCACCCAGGACCAACATCCGCCCCCCGAGGACCAACATCCGCCCCCCCGAGGACCAACATCCGCCCCCCGAGGACCAACATCCGCCCCCCCGAGGACCAACATCCGCCCCCCCCGAGGACCAACACTACCAATAAAATCAGATTATTTTCTCTCTAAGGCTCTGCACTGAGTGTTTACTGCAATGCTGGGGAGGGAGCAATCCACCTCATCACTGGGGGAGATGTTTTATTGCAGCGTTGGGGTGCCCTCAGGAAGTGTGTGTGGGGGGGCATCATTGGAGAGATCAGTGGGGAACATGTGTTGGAGTGCCATAGTGGGACTCAGAAAGTGGGGGGGTGGAATCATTGGAGGGATCAGTGGGGAACATGTGTTGTATTGCAGTGTTGGGGTTTCATAGTGGGACTCAGGTAGTGGGGGGTCATCATCGGAGGGATCAGTGTGGAACATGTGTTGGGGTGCCATAGTGGGACTCAGGAAGTGTGTGTGGGAGGGGGACATCATTGGAGGGATCAGTGGGGAATGTGTTGTCTTGCAGTGTTGGGGTGCCATAGTGGACTCAGGAAGTGTGTGTGTGTGGGGGGGGGGACATCATCGGAGGGATCAGTGGGGAAGATGTATCGCAGTGTTGGGATGCCGTGACTTGGGAAGTGTTGGGGGGTACAGCGGAGAACTTCATTGGAGTCTTGCAGTGATTACTGTAACCTCACAATAATCTTGGTTCCTCTTTCCCGAGAACCGGTCTTCTCCTCCACTCATGGTGCTGTGTCTTGTACTTTCTCTTCCGGTATTTGGCCAGTAAGGTCCTCATTGCTCCAATCGCTGTACATTGTGTGATGTTGTGTGTGGAGGATTTCTATACATCACCTTCCCTGTTACCTTCTATGAGGAATACGTCGGTGTTGCCATTGGTGGGAGGAAGGTCCAGGCCGGCCGGTCCGGCACAGATGAGAAGGGAGTGGAGGAGGGGACTGGTTTCTGTGTTGCCATGGAGAGGAACAATCTCCTGGTATTTACAGAGTTCAAAACGACGAGTATGTGAATGGAGCCTAAAGGCCTGGCTCACACCTACGCAGTTTGTTTTTGTGGTGCGTTTTGCGATTTTACACATGCGTTTTTTTACGTGATTTTTTTTTTTTTTATGTGTTTTGCATTTTTATGCTTTTTTTTTCTTTGGTCAATTTGTTGTTGAGCAGATTAACCCTTTGCCCTCCAGAAGATTTACCCCCCCCCCCCCTCCCTGACCAGGACATTTTTTGCGATTCGGCACTGCGTTCCTTTAACTGACAATTGTGCAACGTTGTACCCAAATAACACTGATGTCCTTCTTTCCCACAAATAGAGCTTTCTTTTGGTGGTACAGTAAATCTTGGATTGAGAGTAATTTGGTTTGAGAGCGTTTTGCAAGACAAGGAAATTTTTTATAAATTTTGACTTGATATACAAGTAATGTGTCATGTCACATCTGAGTATAAAAGAGAAGAGAGGCTCCTCTGAGGCCCCTTTCACATGGGGCTGTCCGTTTTTACTCCTCCGCTTGCTCAGCGGGGATCGCTCCGTTGATCGCTATATTGATCGCTCCGTTGATTGCTCCGTTGATCACTCTGTTGATCGCTCCGTTGACCGCTATATTGATCGCTCCGTTGATCACTCTATTGATCGCTCTGTTGATTGCTCCGTTGATCGTTTCTTTGTTCGCTCCGTTAATCGCTCTATTGATCGCTTTGTTGATTGCTCCGTTGATCGCTCTATTGCTCGCTCTGTTGATCGCCCTGTTGATCGCTCCATTGATCGCCCTGTTGATCGCTCCATTGATCGCCCTGTTCATCGCTCCGTTGATCGCTACGTTGATCCCTGCTGACCCGGCGGATGACAAGTCCATCTCCGCTCACTGTGCAGGGACAGACCTGTCAGAGAGTCCGCTCTCCTCTATGGGGGGATTGGATGATTATGGACCGCCTGTCCGTTTTCATGCAAACCGATCCACCAGACGGATGGAAAATAGGACATCCATCCGTCTGGATTTTGTGGATCGGGGCGGATCGGATGTCAGCGGACATGTCACTGCTGACATACGACACTCCATAGAGATGTATGGAACGTCCGTTCAGATCCACCTGAAAGAACTGACAGGCGGATCTGAACAGTCCGCATGTGTGAAAGGGGCTTCTAAGTGTAGCAATCTGGTTACATTTAATGAAGGTACAACATTTAGCAACGCACAGGGTTGATTAAATGAGGCACATCTAAGTATGCAGACATCCGGGGTAAAGCTGTCTACATAGACCATCCCCCGCACCGCCATCGACGTCATCCCTTCCACGCTGCGCTCCACGAGCGGTTCAAGCCTCGCTTTCAGATCGCTCTACTGCAGAGTAGTCTTCCTGGTCACGATTGCAAATTGACAGCGGTGAGTCGGCGGTGCGGGGGATGGTCTATGTGGACAGCTTTACCCCGGATGTCTGCATACTTAGATGTGCCTCATTTAATCAACCCTGTGCGTTGCTAAATGTTGTACCTTCATTAAATGTCACCATATTGCTACACTTAGAGGCTCCTCTCTTCTCTTTTATACTCTGGAGCTCCTGCTGGATTTTGCTTCTTTTGATTCCATTTGTAGATGGACATTTTATGGTTACACAACCGATCACATCGCTATAATCTTTTTATATGGACTATAAACTGAATAAATGGTTGTGGAACGAATCATCTGAGTCTCCATTATTTCTTATGGGGAAATTTGCTTTGATATACGAGTGCTTTGGATTACAAGCTTGTTTCCTGGAATGAATTATCTTCACAATCCGAGGTTTTATTGTATTTGATCACCTTTTGCGTTTTTTTTTTGTGCTATAAACAAAAAAGACCAACAATTTAAAAAAAATATATATTTTTTTACTTTCTGCTATAAAACATCGCAATAAAAAAAAAGAAAAAATTGAAATTTCTTCATACATTTATTCCAATATGTATTCTGCTACATGATTTTGGTAAAAAGAAACAATTCCCAATAAGTGTATATTGATTGCTTTACACAAAAGTGTCTACAAACTACAGGATATTTTTATTACTATTTTTTTATTTTTTACCAGTAATGGCGGTGATCAGCGACTTATAGCGGGACTGAGATATTGCGGTGGAAAGTCGGGACACTGACACTTTAGGAAGAGTAGTGACACTAATACATTGATCAGTGCTAAAAATATGCACTGTCACTGTACTAATGACACTGGCTGGGAACGGGTTAACACCAGGGGCAATCAAAGGGTTAAATGTGTGCCTAGCCGGTCTTTTCTTACAGTGTGGGGGGAGGGGCTTTCATTAGGGGAAGAGATTGATCCATGTTTTTGCTTTGCAGAAACACAGAATCCATGCCTTCCCTACTGACAGAGCAGCCATCTTCCTTGTTTTCATATAGACAGATCGGCGGCTCCCCGCCTAATGATCGGTTGGTGCCCGCGGACATCAAGTCCGTGGTACCCACAGATCAGCTCCGGCTGTATCTAATCACAGCGGGAGCAGGCCGCTGGCGGCACACATGCATGCGCCCCAGACCTGGAAGTGTCGGATCGTGTATTAGGTATGTGATCCAACGCAGAGCGGCCGCCCTGTTTACGGTGGGCGATTGTAAAGTGGTTAAAAAAAAAGCAGGGGGGCGTGTCCGGATGCAGCAAGGAGCAGGACGTGTCTCAGAGCAGCTCCGCCGGTCCTGGCTCTATCCACAGCCATCCAGCCCTTAAAACCAGCTCTTTTAACAGCAAAAGGCTCCCCAAGCGCAGCAGGGAACCATCCTCAACAGGGGAGGAGGATTTTGACCAAGACAGCAGCCCGAGAGCGAGGTAACAGGCCGGCATCTCCTTCTGAAGGCATTCCGCCATCTTGCGGCCTGCGGCGGCCTCGCGATCCCCGGCCTAAAGTGCTGCGCTCGGCGGCGGGGGGACCCCAGCGCTCCGCGCATCGGTCGCGGCTGGAGGTAAGAGAAGAAATAGACCGGAGGAGACGGGCAGCTGGCGACCGCACTGCTAGGACCCCCGGTCGGCACCACAACCCGGCCGCGGCCCGCCATCCTGCGGCCTGTGCAGCCCCCGCCATCCCCGGCCTCGGGTACCGCAATCGGCGGAGAGGGGGCCACCGCAAGTTTCCCATAAGAGCCACCTACCTGAAGGCGGCAGCGGGACCTGGAGAGCACGAGAGGGGGCTGCAGGAAACTCCATAAAGGCCCTTTGTGGGCTACATGCAGCGGCAGCCATCTTGGAGGCCAGGGCCCTAATAACACTGTCCTGGAGTGCAGAGGTCTGGGGGAGAGAGTTGCCACCCGTCCTGGGGGCTGCCCAAGAGGGAACAAACAACAAAAGGACATTGTGAAATCGCTAAGCCGTTCCTCCCTCTCCCTCCCAGCCTGTATCCTACAGAGCAGTCTGCAGATGCTACAACAAGGTACTGTTGCTGGGGGTGACACAACCGCGGTTTTCAGGGCCCGTACCCTTCCTGTGCCCTCTCCAATATTATAAATCTTTAAAAGGGGTCACACACTGTACCACACTTACTGCTTGATTACCCCTGACCCTGCACACAGGCTCCACCACTCGCTTGCTCACTACTGCTTGGCGTAGGCCCCCTAACGCCTGCATGAAACACAGAAACTCCAACTCAAAATTTATCACAGGAGAGAGCCGTGACCTAGCTATGGAAACGTAAGAACGCGTCGTTGGGAGCTCTGCACTGAAACGGGCCGTGAATCACCCGTAGCACCGATCAGCTAAGCCATCCATTCATGCCAGGAGGCCGCAGGCGCCCACAGGTCACTGAGGAACGGAGGGGACCCGAAATCTCACACTACTTTCTACGGCAACAGCAGATTCCCTCACCGGCGAGTCAGAGCAAGATGGCGCCACCTCGAGTCAGCACGGCGGGCGCTACACCCTCAAGTAAGAAGGGCGCTCCGGCAACTACCTCTGCAGCGGAGGAGGACTTTCCCCCCTTGCCACACAGAGTACCCTCTCCTATAGTATCCCGGCTCTCACAACCGCTGACACGCCACTGCATTCAGAGAACGCTGATGACCTAAGCGGCCTAGTTGAAAGCTCTCTAAGAGACATAGTGTCAGGCCTCCCCACCAAACAGGACTTAAACGCTATGGCCACCTCTATTGTCAATGCACTAACCAAAGAACTGCATGACCTAAAACAGCAAGTGGATGTTGTCGAGGAAAGAGTCACCACGATCGAAGCCTCCCAATCTACTACAGAAGCGCGCCTCACTACACTTGAGTCGGAGCATGGGGCCTTCCGCCGCCATCTTGTCGACGTTCAGCTACGCCTGGATGACGGAGAGAATAGAAGCAGACGGAACAATCTGCGCCTAAGGGGGATCCCAGAAGCCACCATGGGCCCAGACCTCAGATCCACAGTGGTCGCCATCTTAAACCAGGTCCTGGGCAAACCACCGACAGCTGACCTGGAACTAGACAGGGTGCACCGTATACCAGGTCCCAGACCCCCACCCTCTGCACAGAGATCACCATCAGAACTAGACTCTCCCCGTGATGTACTATGCAGGGTGCATTTTTTCACTATCAAGGAGGACATTCTTCGCCTTGCCTGGGAAAAGGGCCCAATAGACTTTGACGGGGCTCCCATCAGGATTTTCCCTGACATCTCCAGACAAACTCGCACCATGCGGGGGCTCATGCGACCCCTACTGGAAATCATCCGCGAAGCAGATGCCACCTACCGATGGGGTCACCCCTTCCATCTCATCGTCAGGAGGCAGGGGGCGGAATTCTACCTCCGAACGCCAGACCAACTCCCTGCCCTCTTTCATTTCATTTCCAGGCCGGTGATCAAGGTGCCCAACTGGTTTGACTATCTGCTTTCCCAGAACTCACAAGGTTCAGCACCACCCAGACAACAGAGAGCTTGACGCCCAAGATCCCGCCCGCCAAACCGAGAGGCAGAAGAGCCCATCCAACATCTTCTGAGGACTAAACGCTCACCACTTTTTGGTTTTTGGTAAGGCTTTCAGTACCTCTTATGGGCAGATGCCCCGCTCCTTCCCCCCCCTTATGGCGATTTTTTCAGGAACATTCAAACCCATGCACCAGGACTCCCCCCCCCCCCTTTTCTTTTTTTTTTTCCTCTTATCCATGGGTTAACTCTCAAATATGGACGGGGGAAGAGGGAGGGGGGACGCATTGTTACAACTGTTTAAATGTGGTATTTTTGCTGTAGGCCAGACTTCATGCACTCCACCCGAGTTTATTTGATATGAACGTAGACGATGAGGAGGAGGCTCATACATTCTTCTCATGAGCCAAATCTGGTCAGGCTGCCTTGGCACACTGACAGCCGGGCGGTGGGGGCCCCCTCCTGGCCCTGCCCAGGAGAGGGGTGAGTTGACCCCTGGGGTCCTCGACCCCTAGCCGCCTCTGCAATGCGTCAACGCCAGTAGATCGTGGCTGTTAGAGGTTTACTTAGTTGCACACACTAGCCTTAAACACAGTTACGTTTATGATTGTTATGCCCAGTTTTGTGGTAAATTACACCCTACTTATGATTGTTAATATATTGTTTTTTCTTAATGTTTCTGATTCTGAAGGCCCCCCATTCAGTGCATCTCCCTACCACTCCCAAAAGTACCCTCTCATATTGCTTGACTTGCTCACTTAAGTGTGAGCAAAAAGAAATTTTTTTTTTTTTGTTGCGCACTTTGACGCTTCGACCACCCCCCTTAGGGCGACCTCCCGATTGCTGCACAATCCCTTTTGTGCCTCGGCTGGGAGATCATAGCGTAGTCTCTTGACTAACTTAGATTGCTCCCTCCCATCCCCCTTCCCCCCTTACCTACCCGCTCCTCTTCCTGCTCTGACTCTGTTTTCACCTTCTTTATTCCTCTTTATTCTCTGGTGCTGTTGCCCTCTAGCTGGGAGGCGACGTGAACCTAAACCAGAGGTGATTGTCCTCCTCATTCTGTCAACGATCCTCAGCGCCCGGGCCGCCACAATGGCTCTCCTAAAGGTGACCTCTCTTAATGTACGGGGCCTCAATATCCCGGAAAGGCGTTCCCAGCTACTAGCTGACCTACGCAGAACTAAAACCCAAATTGCCTTTCTACAGGAAACCCACTTTCATGGCGAGCATATTCCCAAACTGACTAACAATCTGTTCCCGACGGCATACCACAGCATCTCACCTATCTCCAAATCTAAGGGGGTTAGCATTTTAGTGGCAAAGTCAGTACAGTGGGAGTTCAGGGCACAGCAGGCGGACCCTCAGGGCCGCTTTCTCCTGATCAAGGGCAGGGTATCGGACATTCAGGTCATTCTTGCCAATATCTATTTCCCCAATGCCGACCATGCTCGGTTCCTGCGCGGGCTGTTACCCATACTACTTGAGTTCACGGAGGGGATGCTCATTTTTGGAGGCGATATGAACTTCGCAATGGACCCCCTGTTGGACACCTCACGGGGTGCCTCTCATCTCTCATACGCGCGCCTTAAACGTATTAAATCCGATATTCACTCACTTCGTCTGATGGACCCCTGGCGCCTCTTACACCCCAAGGATAGGGATTACTCGTACTTCTCACAAGTTCACCATTCGTACTCAAGATTAGATTACCTGCTCCTTTCCCATCAGGACTTGCCAAGGGTGGTAGACTCATCCATAGATGTCATTTCCTTTTCTGACCATGCCCCCATACACTTGACGCTCCATATGGGACCAATGTCTAAATCTCCACCTTCGTGGAGACTGAACGAATCACTACTTCAATCTGCAGAGACCCGCGCGGAGATCCAAGCCAAACTGCAGGAATATTTTGCACTTAATGTAGCCTCGGTCCCCAATCCCTTGGTGGTGTGGGAGGCACACAAGCCAGTTATCAGGGGCATTTTGATAGGTATTGCGGCACGTCTCAAGAGGGAAAGAACCCGTAGAACTGAAGAACTTCTACTTCAGATTAAGACCCTCGAATGCACACATAAGGCTAGCCTAGCACGCTCCGTATACCAGGAGTTACTTAAAGCACGTGAAGAGCTTCGCTCGCTTCTGTTGCATAAAACGAAAGAGAGGTTAGCATGGTCACGTCGTACAATGTACGAATTCTCTAACAAACCTGGCTCACTCCTAGCCAGAGCTTTACGCGGTCCCTGCACCAAAACTTTCATCCCTCACATTCTCTCCCCCACGGGTCGGAGGGTCTCTACCTCAACAGAAATAGCAGAGGAATTCCATTCATTTTATAACGGTCTTTATAACCTAGATAAAACTTCTCCCGGCGCCCCTAACCCTACTGGAGGATCCACTCCACATGAATATCTAGCTTCCTCAGGCATGCCATCTCTGCCGGCCGACACTGTGGAGGGGTTGGAAGACCCCATCACGGTGGAAGAGTTGGGGGTGGCAATGGCGAGCTCCAAGCCAAAGAAAGCCCCAGGCCCTGATGGCCTCACTTCAACTTACTTCAAAACATTCTTTGAGACGCTCTCCAAACCATTAGTGGCTGCACTTAACTCTATTACGAAAGGTAACTCCTTCCCCATAGACTCCCTTAGGGCATACATCTCTCTCATCCCCAAAGAGGGAAAGGACCCACTTAGGTGTGGAAACTACCGACCGATAGCTCTGCTAAACACCGACCTGAAACTATTTGCCAAGATCTTGGCAAACAGATTGCTCCCACATATACCAAATCTAATTCACAAAGACCAGGCGGGCTTTGTTCCTCAACGGGAACCACGCGACAACACAATTAGGGTGCTGAACCTCATACATGCCGCTAGGACCACGCGACGACCCCTTCTACTGCTGTCAACAGACGCAGAGAAAGCTTTCGACCGTGTAGATTGGACGTTTGTTAGAGCTACTCTCGAACACATTGGTCTTCGGTCGTCGATGCTCAGCTGGATCCTATCACTCTACTCTAGCCCCACAGCGGCGGTCAGGGTCAACGAAACCAGGTCCGGTTATTTCGACATTCGGAATGGTACCAGACAGGGTTGTCCCCTGTCTCCCCTAATCTTCATTCTCACCTTAGAACCCCTGCTCTGTAAGATACGGGCCAACCCCCACATAGAGGGCTTCCGTAAAACATCTGGAACCCACAAGGTCGCCGCATTCGCAGATGACCTTATCTTCTTCTTGGCTGACCCCATTGCCTCACTCCCCGTCTTGCTCCATTCTCTGAGGGAATACGGGGCTCTGTCCCTATTTAAAATAAATATGTCTAAATCCTCCATGCTCAATATCACACTGAGCTCGCAAAATACCCGACAATTGCGCCTGAACTACCAGTTCCACTGGGCAACCGATTCCATTCCATACCTAGGTGTGGTCATCACCGCGGACCCCGCCGACCTGTACCAAGCAAATTTTGCCACTCTCCTACACAGACTTAAAACAGACCTGCAGCATTGGCACGCCCTCACTTTAACGTGGTTTGGACGCTGTAATGCCATCAAGATGACAGCCCTCCCAAGGATACTTTATCTGCTACAGGCCCTCCCCATACATCTCCCGCCCTCCTTCTTCAAGCGAATCGACGCACTCCTCCGAGAATTTGTCTGGTCACACAAGCCGCCACGCATAAAATTACAACTACTTTACTTGGCAAAACGCAGGGGAGGGGTGGGTTTACCAGACATAAAAGCCTACTATAGGGCAACGCATCTTACCAGATTGATAGACTGGTACTGTCACCTAGAGGCCAAACAATGGGTCACCATGGAGATGGAGGACTCAGACGGTACGGCCAGGAGTTGGCCGTGGCTTACCACTCCGATCCCGAAATCCATTGCCGAACACCCAACTCTGGGAAACACATTGAGAGTGATCAGAGAAACCTTCCGCAAAACCCAGATCTCACCTATCCCTTCCCCTATGGTGCCGATCCTGGGTAACCCTGACTTCATGCCGGGCTGCCAGGGGCCGATCTTTAGAGCCTTATCAGAGGGAGATAGATGGCCACACCTCCATGACTTCCTGGATCCCGGTGGCCAGCTCAAGACAACCGCGGGAATAGAAATCTTAGACAGGCCATTGGACTTCCTGAGTGGTCTCCAACTGCGTAATTTTTTGCGCCCGAACTCTAGGTCCCCCACGCCCACTTACGGAATTGGAACGTATCTGCCACCGCAGAGAGCCCATACGCCACTCTTTATCCCTGATCTACCTCTCTTTGATCGCCCCGGCTGAAGGTTTTGTCCCCCCCTTCCTTACTAAGTGGGAGACGGAACTGGGAGCGCATTTTGATGAAACACAAAGGGAAAAGATCTTACACTTTGCCCAAAAATCTTCTCTGGCTACAAGGGTCCAGGAGACTTGCTACAAGATAGTGACCAGATGGTACAGAGTACCATCCACTCTTCACAGGTTCCTCCCGCAGGTGCCGGATCTATGTTGGCGTTGTGGAGCAGGAGAGGGAACAATGTTGCACATTTTCTGGGACTGTCCCAAGATTAAACCGTTCTGGAAAGAGGTGACGGATACGGTCGAACATCTGACAGGTGTCGCACTGGGGGGAGACCCCGGGGCCTGTTTACTGCACCTTTCTAGAAGTTCAATTAAGAAATATAAAGCCTCACTCACCATACATCTGCTTAATGCGGCCAAGGCCTGCATCCCTCTATTTTGGAGATCGGTAATCCCACCAACGAAGATTCAGTGGTATGCGAGGGTCAATGATCTGCGGGACATGGAAGATCTTACGGCCACCCTGCATGACAGGGAGGAAGCCTTTCGGGAGACCTGGCGCCCCTGGCAACACTTCATCTACACCGAGGCCTACCTCCAAGAGATGACTTAATGCGGACACTCCTTGATACGAGGACCCTGCCTGGCTGGAGGGTGACACCGCCACCCTCCTCTCTTTACCTCTCTCTTCCTCTCCCCCTCCACTTCGCCTCTCATTCTCTCTGGCCTCTCCCCCCCTTACTGTCTCCCGCTTTTCTCCCCTTCCCTCCCCTCCCCCCTCCCCCTCTCTCCCTAGGTTCTCACACAACCCCCTATATTTTTTCGGTTAAGGGAAGATTAGATCAGATATGTTGAATATCATGGTATTCATTACTCTACATTAGTTGCCCCTTGCCGGACTCTACTGATCGGCAAGGAATATCTCCACCCCCGGTCAGTGGAGAGCTTCTCTCTTTGTTATCTTGGTTTATCTATATGCCTGTTGTCTAAGGATAACTACACGAGCCTTTAGTTTAAACGAGGCATATCTCAGGGAACTGCTTGCAAATGGATAGTATGATAAGCATAACATTAGACTTTCCCATACACTCAGGCTCTGATTTCATTATGCAGACCGTGTAAACTAGAGGAATGAATATGTGTTCACGTCTTTAGTCGACGGTAGTTTTCTGATAAAGTCCTCTTCATGCCTCTGTTTTATTTTTTTTTTTTTTTATCACTCACTAAATGTTATAGATCTTGATAACATGTATATCACACTGTAACATGCATTGTTGAAATAAAATAAAGGAATTTTAAAAAAAAAAAAGCAAAATCGAGGCAAAAATGCACTACATGCTTTTCCGCAGCTTCTCTCTATTGAACCAAAAACACAGCGGCTGAAAAAAAAGCTCAGATGTGAACGTGTCCAATAGGAAACCAGGTTACTTGGACTGTAGTGAGTTTCTGCAAAAAAGCACTAAATGATGCTTCGGTGTGAACCGAGGTTAAGGACGTCTCCGCTCTGACACCGGAATACCGCCTGTGTTATACATATATATATACAGTACATGTGTGCGCTGTAATATTTTGCTCAGATGTCGGTTGAGACTCCACAACTTCTAGACCAGCCCAAGAGGAGGCCCCCTTCCACCACAAGACTCTACAGCTTCACTAGGAGTTGGTGAGTGGGCTGCCAACCTATCAGTATCACCAGGCATACCACTGAAGGAAATAATACCATTACCCCTCCCCCTTCTACTCAAAACACACAAGCTGAGATTTCCCACGGGCAGTACAGTCCTGGTATTGTTACATAAAATCTACTCATTGCCCATTTGGGGCTCTGGGTGATAATGCTACTGTTTATGCTGATTTGGGGCTTTTATGCCATTTTATGACCCCCCCCCCCTTTTTTTCCTCTCCTGATTGGTGACTACCCTCTGTGCTGAAATATATGAACATAAATGTTGGCTTGCCTTCATCTGATAACCATTTTTCTTATAATGACCTATAAGTTCTCTTTTACCCACTTTAGTAGCCTGGGGTGTCAGTGGGGTTGAGGTCCTCGCAAGGTTGTGGCAGAGGGTCCATCCTAACCGGGGGCTCCTTGGGGGGTAAAGCCTCACACATTTTGGGGTCACGGCCCCTTTGTCAAGCCTGTAAAAGGATGAGAGCGCCAACCTTCCCCTTCATCAGTGCTGGAAGATCACAAATAAAAGAAGTTCTCAGTCACATGTACTCCATGTATAAATACAGAACACGTATGTCATAGTAATCTATATACTGTATATAGGTCTCACCCACACTGGCAGTTTATATGGTTTAGAGGACAATCCTAAATGTACGTCATCATTTTTCTGTGATATCATCCTACCTGAAAGAAATAGGGGTATACAGCGCCAATGTATAGATATCAAATAAACTAGGTCAAATTAAAGCTGCAGTTCAAATGTGAGATACACAATACAGAAAAAGGAAAACAGAACCGCACTAATGAAACATATTAAATGTCATAAAAGTGTCAGTCCATATTATTGGTTTGATTGAATCTCAAATAGTAGGTGAAATCCCTGGGTTAGGACAAACAGCACCACTGTGACTCCACTATTTAAATGTGCACCGCCACCTTAAGAAAAATGTACACCGCCACCTTAAGAAAAATGTGCACCGCCACCTTAAGAAAAATGTGCACCGCCACCTTAAGAAAAATGTGCACCGCCACCTTAAGGAAAACTCGTTTACCAGATGGCAAGCAATACAAGGATATGGTTATAGCCCAGCCAAGGCCTTGTATTCTTCAGATGTCTGCGAGGATCGGGATATGATCCTCTGTACCGGAGATCTGCACTCACGTATTCAATCGCTGAAGTGGACCAATACTACACTGACACATATGTTATCACATGGATCCCACAGACACCAGCAGGCGTATCATCCTACCTAAGCCTTTACCTGCGGTCCGGTGTGGTCAGTTTAGCCACATTTACATAAAACAGAATTCTGTGCGTCTGGAATCAAATCAGAATCTCTGACTTCAGCTAAACCGGCCATAAAGCGGGAACGTCTACAGGCAGGAAAAGTGATCTGAGCGGGATAACATTCATTTATGTCTCAGATTCTCCCGAGTTTAGAAAAGCCTTACATTACATATAGAGGAGAGCTGGACTGAATGTCAATAATGTGGCTTGTTTGGTTTTCTAACCTGTCAGATCAGTATGGAGACCTCTGACGGGACGCAGCCAATTTGTGAGGGGACCTCTTCTCACCGATACATTGTTATGTTATAATAAAGTACATTGTACTATATACACTCTTCACTTTATCTGATCTCCGGAGTAATAAATCCATCGGTCATGTGACTTCTTCTCCCAGATCTGTGCAGTCATCCAATGTGAGACTTCCTGTAATAAAGACCGCCCACTGCTGTCCTCTCTCCTTGTGCAGAGTGACTGGTCTTGTCTCCGCCCCCTCCTGTAGTTTTCTGAAATGGGTGGAGCCTGCTGGGCCCCTCCCACAGCTCTGCTCTCTGCACAGGCTACGTACAGTACAGTGATGATGTCACTGTTACTTTTACAAGGTAATTTCCGGCGTTCCAGTTTGTGAGGTAGCCAGTCAGGCCACCTGAAGAACCTGCCTGCCAGAACATCTCCCTCTGGGCCTTGGTCATAGGATTGGTGAGTGGGCACTTGCCCACTTTAAAGACACTGCATGCAGACAATGTTGCCTTACCTGTGCCCACACACGTAGAAACACTTACACCCTGCTGAGCAGTCACAGTATCCATCTTGCTTGCCAGGGTACTGCCAGCATACTGTGTATTGCTCTTGTCTGCCGGGATACCTTTCAATACACTTTTCTCATCCTGCCAAACAGGACACCAAGTGCACCAACGCCAGGCTAGCTGAAGATACCGGACATGTCCACTGTGAGGACTTTCTCCTTTCTTCTTCATTTAGCAGTGACTCAGTGGTCATAGTTATACTGACTAAGGAGGAACTCTAACATTAACCCTAAAGTTAATAGCTCATATTATTGCCTGTTGTATTGCGTGTTTCCTGCCTGGGTTGTGATTTCAGGATTTTAGGCTACTTTCAGACTGGGGCATTATGGGCGTTGGCAGTAAAGCAGCGCTATATTTAGCGCCGCTTTACCGTCGTTTTAGTGGCACTATTCGGCCGCTACCGGGGCGTTTTTAACCCCTGCTAGCGGCCGAAAAAGGGTTAAAATTGCTGGCAGATTGCTATGCCGGCGGTTTAGCGGTGCTGCCCCATTGTTTTCAATGGGAAGGGGTGCTTTAGGAGCTGTGAATACACGGCTCCTATAGTGCTGCAAAGATGCGGCTTGCAGGACTTTTTGTGTCCTGCAAGCGCACCGCCCCAGTGTGAGAACCCTCGGGGGCTTCCACACTGGAGACACAGGAGAGGCTCTTTACAGGCACTATCTTTAGCGCCTGTAAAGCACCTCGGTGTGAAAGTGATCTTACGGAAACTGACTTACTGTCATCAAGCCAGTCCTGTTCTCCTTCATGCCTGAGCACATAGGCCACATTAGAGCCATTTAAGTTGGATTGACTGTGCCATTTGAGATCCACATGTTATACCGCATATGTCCTCGTGTTATACCGCATGTGTCCTCGTGTTATATCTCATGTGTCCTCGTGTTATATCTCATGTGTCCTCGTGTTATATCTCATGTGTCCTCGTGTTATATCTCATGTGTCCTCGTGTTATATCTCATGTGTCCTCGTGTTATATCTCATGTGACCTCGTGTTATATCTCATGTGTCCTCGTGTTATATCTCATGTGTCCTCGTGTTATATCTCAGGTGTCCTCGTGTTATATCTCAGGTGTCCTCGTGTTATATCTCATGTGTCCTCGTGTTATATCTCAGGTGTCCTCGTGTTATATCTCATGTGTCCTCGTGTTATATCTCATGTGTCCTCGTGTTATATCTCAGGTGTCCTCGTGTTATATCTCAGGTGTCCTCGTGTTATATCTCAGGTGTCCTCGTGTTATATCTCATGTGTCCTCGTGTTATATCTCATGTGTCCTTGTGTTATATCTCATGTGTCCTCGTGTTATATCTCATGTGTCCTCGTGTTATATCTCATGTGTCCTCGTGTTATATCTCATGTGTCCTCGTGTTATATCTCAGGTGTCCTCGTGTTATATCTCATGTGTCCTCGTGTTATATCTCAGGTGTCCTCGTGTTATACCGCATGTGTCCTCGTGTTATACCGCGTGTGTCCTCGTGTTATACTGCGTGTGTCCTCGTGTTATACCGCGTGTGTCCTCGTGTTATACTGCGTGTGTCCTCGTGTTATACTGCGTGTGTCCTCGTGTTATACCGCGTGTGTTCTCATGTTATACCGCGTGTGTCCTCATGTTATATCTCATGTGCCCTCGTGTTATACTGCGTGTGTCCTCGTGTTATACTGCGTGTGTCCTCGTGTTATACCGCGTGTGTCCTCGTGTTATACCGCGTGTGTCCTCGTGTTATATCTCATGTGTCCTCGTGTTATACCGCGTGTGTCCTCGTGTTATATCTCGTGTGTCCTCGTGTTATATCTCATGTGTCCTTGTGTTATATCTCATGTGCCCTCGTGTTATACTGCGTGTGTCCTCGTGTTATACTGCGTGTGTCCTCGTGTTATACCGCGTGTGTCCTCGTGTTATACCGCGTGTGTCCTCGTGTTATATCTCATGTGTCCTCGTGTTATACCGCGTGTGTCCTCGTGTTATATCTCGTGTGTCCTCGTGTTATATCTCATGTGTCCTTGTGTTATATCTCATGTGCCCTCGTGTTATACTGCGTGTGTCCTCGTGTTATACTGCGTGTGTCCTCGTGTTATACCGCGTGTGTCCTCGTGTTATATCTCATGTGTCCTCGTGTTATACCGCATGTGTCCTCGTGTTATACCGCGTGTGTCCTCGTGTTATACTGCGTGTGTCCTCGTGTTATACCGCGTGTGTCCTCGTGTTATACTGCGTGTGTCCTCATGTTATACTGTGTGTGTTCTCATGTTATACCGCGTGTGTCCTCGTGTTATATCTCATGTGTCCTCGTGTTATACCGCGTGTGTTCTTGTGTTATACTGCGTGTGTCCTCGTGTTATACTGCGTGTGTCCTCGTGTTATACCGCATGTGTCCTCGTGTTATACCGCATGTGTCCTCGTGTTATATCTCATGTGTCCTCGTGTTATATCTCATGTGTCCTCGTGTTATATCTCATGTGTCCTTGTAGTATATTTCATGTGTCCTCGTGTTATATCTCGTGTGTCCTCGTTTTATATCTCATGTGTCATTGTGTTATATCTCATGTGTCCTCGTGTTATATCTCATGTGTCCTCGTGTTATATCTCATGTGTTCTCGTGTTATACTGCGTGTGTCCTCGTGTTATACTGCGTGTGTCCTTGTGTTATACTGCGTGTGTCCTTGTGTTATACCGCGTGTGTCCTCGTGTTATACCGCGTGTGTCCTCGTGTTATATCTCATGTGTCCTCGTGTTATACCGCGTGTGTCCTCGTGTTATATCTCATGTGTCCTCGTGTTATACCGCGTGTGTCCTCGTGTTATACTGCGTGTGTCCTCGTGTTATACCGCATGTGTCCTCGTGTTATACCGCGTGTGTCCTCGTGTTATATCTCATGTGTCCTCGTGTTATACTGCGTGTGTCCTCGTGTTATACCGCGTGTGTCCTCGTGTTATATCTCATGTGTCCTCGTGTTATATCTCATGTGTCCTCGTGTTATATCTCATGTGTCCTCGTGTTATATCTCATGTGTCCTCGTGTTATATCTCATGTGTCCTCGTGTTATACCGCGTGTGTCCTCGTGTTATATCTCATGTGTCCTCGTGTTATACCGCGTGTGTCCTCGTGTTATACTGCGTGTGTCCTCGTGTTATACCGCATGTGTCCTCGTGTTATACCGCGTATGTCCTCGTGTTATATCTCATGTGTCCTCGTGTTATACTGCGTGTGTCCTCGTGTTATACCACGCGTGTCCTCATGTTATACCGCGTGTGTCCTCGTGTTATACCGCGTGTGTCCTCGTGTTATACTGCGTGTGTCCTCGTGTTATACCGCATGTGTCCTCGTGTTATACCGCGTGTGTCCTCGTGTTATATCTCATGTGTCCTCGTGTTATACTGCGTGTGTCCTCGTGTTATACCGCGCGTGTCCTCGTGTTATATCTCATGTGTCCTCATGTTATATCTCATGTGTCCTCGTGTTATATCTCATGTGTCCTCGTGTTATATCTCATGTGTCCTCGTGTTATATCTCATGTGTCCTCGTGTTATACCGCGTGTGTCCTCGTATTGTAAACTTTCTGGTTCACCACATTCTGTGTCTATTTACTACTCTGCTTCCATTTACATTGTGTACTATAGTGGTCCTCAACCTCAATCCTCAAGTACCCCCAACAGGCCATGTTTTCAGGTTTTCCTTAACCACTTCAGCCCCGGAAGATTTGGCTGCTGAATGACCAGAGCACTTTTTGCGATTCGACACTTCGTCGCTTTAACTGACAATTGCGCAGTCGTACGACGTTGCACCCAAACAAAATTGACGCCTTTTTTTCCCCCACAAATAGAGATTTCTTTTGGTGGTATTTGATCACCTTTGTGGTTTTTATTTTTTGCACTATAAACAAAAAAAGAGCGACAATTTTGAAAAAAAAAACACAATATTTTGTACTTTTTGCTATACTAAATATCCCCATTTTTATTTTTATTTTGAAAAAAGCAAATGTCTTCCTCAGTTTAGGCCAATACGTATTCTTCTACATTTTTTTGGTAATAAAAATCGCAATAAGTGTATATTGATTGGTTTGCACAAAAGTTATAGCGTCTACAAAATAGGGGATAGATTTATAGCATTTTTTTTTCACTAGTAATGGCGGCGGTCTGTGATTTTTATCGTGACTGCGACATTATAGCGGACACATCAAACAATTTTGACACATTTTTGGGACCATTGTCATTTATACAGCGATCAGTGCTATAAAAATGCACTGATTCCTCTATAAATGACTCTGGCAGTGAAGGGGTTAACACTAGTGGGCGAACAAGGGGTTAAATGTGTTCCCTAGTGTGTGTTCTAACTGAAGGGGGGAGGGGACTGACTAGGGGAGGAGACCGATGAACAGACGATCAGTCTCTTCTCCCCTCAGAGTTCCAGGATCTCTGTGTTTACACACAGAGATCCCGATTCTCTCCGTATCACGAGCGATCGCGGGAGCCTGGCAGTTATCGTGCCAGCCGGGCACTCGCATCTGCTCCGGGGGGGGGGAATAGCGCGCGCCCCTAGTGGCCATAAATAGAAGCAATGCAACATGATGGCGATTCCGGTACCTGAGCCATGTTGCCGCAGTACAGCTGCGGCGGCTGGTCGGCAAGCGGTTAATCTTGCACAGGTGCTTTAAATCAGAGTCAGTGGCTTGGTATTTTGGACAGCTATTTTATCTAAGAGAAATTCCTAAAACATGGCCTGTTGGGGGTACTTGAGGACTGAGGTTGAGAACCACAGGTATACTAGGTGTACCAGAGGGGCTGAGAGAGGCGGAGTACAGAACCTTTAATACTCAAGCGGCTCCTTGGGGGTGGAGCTACATATATAGTGTCAGTATGCAGTATGTACATGTTCTCCCTCTGTGTGTGTATGTATATGTAGCAAGGTCTCTGGCCTCCTTCAGTCTAATGAGAACGTCCAGGGCCAGAGATAGCTGACATCCTTCTGTATATGGTTGGTTGTGAGGCATAGTGGGTGCAAGGTGGAAGTTATTGGGCGCCAGACACTTCTTGAATGCAAAAGAGATATTTATTTCTCTTATAAACTTTTATGGGGGAAAGAGGTCTAGGGCCAGGACACCCTTGAGTAGTTGCAAGTTCAGTTAGCAGTCTGAGACTCCAATAAGAGGACAGCCGTACAGGGAAAGGCCCCAGCAAGAAGCCACATCTGCATGTGTAGGAATGCTGTCTCCTATGGCAACAGTTCCTAACACATAGCGTAACAGTTCTTTCACTACAATCACTCCTTGTAGTTCTTCAGCCCACTGAGCTCCCGGTCTCTCACTAGACCCACTGAATCCCTTGAGCTTCTCCAATCTTCACGGTGGTCTCTCCCTCAAGCCTCACCCCCGATTCTCTGCTGGGTCCCTAGCTTGGCACTCCCGATACTTCTCAAACTTCACCCTTGCTGGCCGGCTCAGTCTCTGCCTTGACACACAAGGCTCCTCTTCAAGCGTCTCCTCCACTGGTTGGGCTTGATCTCTGCCTGAAGTTTCCCAATTCTCCTCCGTACCCATTCGTGAGAATACTGCTCCGATACTTTCTTCAGTTACTCACTGTGGTCCCTGTTAATAAGGTGGATGGTCCCTTTGTGGCAACAACTTCCCTTCTACCTCCGACCACGACAGGTTCTCCGGCCCGGCAGAACCGTCACTTTTGGTTGGATTGCAAGCTGCAGTCCCAACCCTGTGCTGCTCTCTTGCTTCTGGATAGGCCCTCAGACAGTCCAGCAGCCAGATGTGCCCGGGATAAGCCCAATCTCCGGTCTAGCAGCCCAGGCAACACAACACATGCCCACCCAGACAGCCGTCCAGGTGGCACAGAACCCCAATCAACTGATTCCACCCAAATATATAGGCTCTCCCAGCCGGCCTAAGGATTCAAGAAAACCCCTGACCATTGGCTGAGATGCCCCACATACCCATAACCTGACCTTGAGTTGCCCTTCTCATATCCAGTACCACCAAGTACCCGGCCACCTAGTGGTAGAAGAGAAAAGTGCAACAAGGCCAAACTGCTCCTGCCAAGTAAATTTGTGAGGAGCAACCCTGCCTAAACTCCAGGGTGCTACATCTATCAAGAGGATATATAGACTCATTTATTCAGGGAAGCCTACCCGCCTCCACCTAAAAACTGTACCCGGGTCACCTCCATCAGACCACCCCACAGCTATTACCTATTGTACCCCCTCCCTTTAGGTTGTAAACTCCATGAACAGGGCCCTCCTATTCCTTCTGTATTGAATTGTATTGTAATTGTACTCTCCCCTTTATATTGTAAAGCGCTGCGCACACTGTTGGTGCCATATAAATCTTATATTATAATTATTATATTATTATTATTATACAAGATTTGTACCCACTATCAGTATATACACACATGTTAGTGTCAGTATGTATATATACAGTGGATATAAAAAGTCTACACACCCCGGGTGATAAAATGTCAGGTTTCTGTGATGGAAAAAAAATGAGACAAAGATAAATCATTTCAGAACTTTTTCCACCTTTAATGTGACCTATAAACTGTGTATATATATATATATATATATATATATATATATATATACCACCTATAAACTGTACAGTTGAAAAACAAACTGAAATCTTTTAGGTGGAGGGAAGTAAAAATAAAAAACTAAAATAATCTGTTTGCATAAGTGTGCACACCCTTACACTAATACTTTATTGAAGCCAGTGGCGGCTGGTGCTCAAAATGTTTGGGTGGCGCAAACAAACTAAAAAAATTCTGAAAAAAAAAACATGAAATGCAGTCGATGTGCCCGTCATATGCAGCCAGTGTGCCCGTCCAATGCAGCCTCTGTGCCCATCCAATGCAGCCTCTGTGCCTGTCCAATGCAGCCAGTGTGCCCGTCCAATGTAGCCTCTGTGCCCGTCCAATGCAGCCCTTGTGCCCATCCAATGCAGCCTCTGTGCCCATCCAATGCAGCCTCTGTGCCCGTCCAATGCGGCCTCTGTGCCCGTCCAATGTAGCCTCTGTGCCCGTCCAATGCAGCCCTTGTGCCCGTCCAATGTAGCCTCTGTGCCCGTCCAATGCAGCCCCTGTGCTCGTCCAATGTAGCCTCTGTGCCCGTCCAATGCAGCCTCTGAGCCCCGCCTGCTGACTGCCCGGCACTTACCCCATCTTGGTGGGGGGTCAGGCAGCGGGTGACGGCAGCGAGCTGTGTGATGGTGGAATGAGCAGTGGGTCAGGTGGCGGCTCCTGTGTCCTCCATTTGTCTCACTCTCTTCTTCCGCTCCGTTCTGTTTGGCTAAAGGCACAGGTGCTCCGATTGGATGCCCCTCAGGTGACGGCTATTAGACCCACGCCTCCTGATTGCTTTGCACAAATCTATCCATTCTGCATAGAGAGGATGGTGTTACAGAGGGGGCGGCGCCCCTAATGGGCGCACCGCCACTGGTTGAAGCACCTTTTGATGTTATTCCAGCACTCAGTCTTTTTGGGTATGAGTCTATCAGCATGGTACATCTTGACTTGGCAATATTTGCCCGCTCTTCTTTGCAAAAACACTCCAGATTGTGAGGGCATCTCCTGTGCACAGCCCTCTTCACATCACCCCCACAGATTTTCAATGGGATTCTGGTCTGAGCTCTGGCTGGGAATCTTCTTCTGGTGAAGCCGTTCCTTTGTTGATTTGGATGGATGCTTTGGGTGGTTGTCATGCTGAAAAATGAAGTTCCTTTTCATGTTCAGCTTTATAGCAGAAGCCTGAAGGTTTTGTGTCAATATTGAATGGTATGTGGAACTGTTCATAATTCCCTCTACCTTGACTAAGACCCCTATTGCAGCTGAAGAAAAATGCCCCCAAAGCACGATGCTGCCACCACCATGCTTCACGGTGGGTACGGTGTTCTTTTGGTGATGTGCACTGTTGTCTATCTTTTGGAATTATGGCCAAAAAGTTCAGCCTTGGTTTCCTCAGACCAGGACACATTTTCCAACATGGTTTTGGGAGACTTCAGATGTATTTTTGCAGAATTTAGCCGGGCTTGGATGTTTTTCTTTGGTAAGAAAAGGCTTCCATCTTGTCCCTCTACCCCATAGTCCAGACATATGAAGAATACGGGAGATTGTTGTCACCACACAGCCAGGACTTGCCAGACATTCCTGCAGCTCCTTAAGGCTCGGTTCACACCTAAACCGGCCGCGATTCGCACAGTAACGCTGTCCATCCCTGTTCTCCGTTTCAGGGATGAATCAGGGCAGAATCTTTGCCTGAGTTCGGCCCTGAAACTGAGCCAACGTAGGCAAAGACGCACAGCGTTTCTGTGCAGTGCGCTCCGCAGCCGCCCCGGAGACATGTGAACCGGCAACATAGAGAGCCGGTCATATTCTCCTGCTATGCAAATTGGATGCGGGGAGACACGCATCCAATTAACATAGGTGTAAACCCAGCCTTAATGCTGCTGTAGGCCTCTTGGCAGCCTCCCTGACCAGTTTTCTTCTCGTCTTTTCATCAATTTTGGAGGGACGTCCAGTTCTTGGTGATGTCACTGTTGTGCCATATTTTCTCCACTTGATGATGACGGTCTTCACTGTGTTCCATGGTATATCTAATGCCTCAGACCCTTCTCATGACTGACACCTTCTAACAATGAGATCCCTCTGATGATTTGGAAGCTCTCTGAGGACCATGGCTTTTATGGCTTTTACTGTAGGATGCGACTAAGAAAATGTCAGGAAAGACCTACTAGAACAGCTGAACTTTATTTGGGGTTAATCAGAGGCATGTTAAATGATGGCCGGTGTGTACTGACGGCTATTTAACCTGAGTTTGAATGTGATTGCTTCATTCTGAACACAGTGACATCTCCAGTTATAAGAGGGCATGCAGACTTATGCAACCACATTATTTTAGTTATTTTTACCCCCCCTAAAAGATTTCAGTTTGTTTTTCAATTGAGTTGTACAGTTTATGGGTCACATTAAAGGTAGAAAAAGTTCTGAAATGATTTATCTTTGTCTCATTATTTTATCACAGAAACCTGACATTTTACCAACAGGGGTGTGTGTACTTTTTATATCCACTGTATGATCAGTATCAGTATGTACAGTATCTGACAAAAGTAAGTACACCCCATCAGTGACATTTGTGTAAATCTTTTCTTCTATCTTTTCATGTGACAACACTGAAGAAATGACACTTGTCTACAATGTAAAGTAGTGAGTGTACAGCTTGTATAACAGTGTAAATTTGCTGTCCCCTCAAAATAACTCAACACACAGCCATTAATGTCTAAACCGCTGGCAACAAAAGTCAGTACACCCCTAAGTGAAAATGTCCATATTGGGCCCAATTAGCCATTTTCCCTCCCCCAGTGTCATGTGACTCGTTAGTGTTACAAGGTCTCAGGTGTGAATGGGGAGCAGGTGTGTTAAATTTGGTGTTATCGCTCTCACTCTCTCATACTGGTCACTGGAAGTTCAACATGGCACCTCATGGCAAAGAACTCTCTGAGGATCTGAAAAAAAGAATTGTTGCTCTACATAAAGATGGCCTAGGCTATAAGAAGATTGCCAAGACCCTGAAACTGATCTGCAGCACGGCGGCCAAGACCATACAGCGGTATAACAGGACAGGTTCCACTCAGAACAGGGGCAGACTGACCATTCGGGCACTCGGGCACTGTCCGAGGGCCCCGGCCACTAGGGGGCCCCATCAGGGTTGCCAGCCTCAGTTAAATCAGGTACAGATTGTAAAAATCTGTGTATTTTTACATATGTCCCTGAAATGTCTGTCACTGACATCATTTTGATGTAAAATTCCAGAGACTATAGCTACTCCGCCCCCCTCTACCTCCTCAGCCAATGGGAACACAGGAGGGGCTGCAAGGTAAGCTGACTAACTTGGCTGAGTTAAATGACCTTTTATCAGTGCTTTCTCTGAGGAGGAGGAGGAGGAGTAGTAGTAGTAGTTTCCTCCAGCAGAGCTCTTGTCTCTGAGGCTGTTAGATCGTTGTTCTGTGTATGAGAAGTGCATTGCTCCTGGACAAAGGACTTTCTGAATGTCTCCCCTAATCTCTACTACATCTCCCTAATAATTACCTGCCCACCAATACACAGACACCTTATCCTCCTCTCCTGTATTACCACCGAATGTGTCTGTGAGCTGCTGGGGCACTACAAGCCCCAGGATGCCAGCAGAGGGGGGCAGCAGCAGTGTGTTAAATTAGGTTGATTTCTAGATTAAAAGTTCAGGTTTGTGTATACTGTGTGTGTGTGTGTATACTGTGTATGTATAATGTGTGTATACTGTGTGTGTGAGTGTATACTGTGTGTGTATACTGTGTGTGTGTGTGTATACTGTGCATGTATAATGTGTGTATACTGTGTATGTATAATGTGTGTATACTGTGTGTGTGAGTGTATACTGTGTGTGTGTATACTGTGTGTGTGTATACTGTGTGTGTGTGTGTATACTGTGTGTGTATAATGTGTGTGTGAGTGTATACTGTGTGTGTGTATACTGTGTGTGTGTGTATACTGTGTATGTATAATGTGTGTATACTGTGTGTGTGTATACTGTGTGTGTCTGTCTGTATATTGTGTGTGTCTGTCTGTATACTGTGTGTGTGTATACTGTGTGTGTATACTGTGTGTGTCTGTCTGTATACTGTGTGTGTATACTGTGTGTGTCTGTCTGTATACTGTGTGTGTATACTGTGTGTGTGTGTATACTGTGTGTGTCTGTCTGTATACTGTGTGTGTATACTGTGTGTGTCTGTCTGTATACTGTGTGTGTATACTGTGTGTATACTGTGTGTGTCTGTCTGTATACTGTGTGTGTATACTGTGTGTGTCTGTCTGTATACTGTGTGTGTATACTGTGTGTGTCTGTGTGTATACTGTGTATGTATACTGTGTGTGTGTGTATACTGTGTGTGTCTGTCTGTATACTGTGTGTGTCTGTGTGTATTGTGTGTGTGTATCATAAGTGTTCAGGCACCCTAATATTAAGTAAAGAAATAAATTGATGCGCTATAATTAAATATCAATCAGTGCATAACTGACTTCAAAATGAGTTCAAATGAGTATAACCAACAAAACAAAAACATGCATAAAATGCATAGAAATTGCATAGAATTTCATGTGATAAACACACTGATAATGTGTACATAAGTGTGTGTGAATAGATAGATAAAACCAACAGAACATAAATGCATAAAATTGCATGTGATAAAAGCACACTAAAACAAAACCCAATATGTGTATAATATAAATGTGCAACTGTCAGCACTCATGAGCTAATAATTTGATGAGCAATACATGTTGAAGAATAAGGAATAATTAAAATTAATAACAATTCCTCTAACACAAAATAATAATATTGTTAACCCGACAGGCCATAGATCATTCAAAAATGCAAGGGTTAAATTGTGTGGTGATTAGCAACCCGATTAATTGGTGCCTTTCAAAAGTTCTTTTCCCAGATAAATAATGGATTGCACTTTGTTTCACTTTGTGTTGATCTCAGCAAGAGGTCAATCATGCAAAACAAACAAAAAGTATCATTGCGCAATAAACTAAACAATAGCAGAGAAGAATAATGAGCACAGTGATACACTCACATAGACCCGCTATGTGTGTCAGAGAAGAATAATGAGCACAGTGATACACTCACATAGACCCGCTATGTGTGTCAGGCATAAAGGATGCAATCAGCCGCTGTGAGCGAGACTGTTACTATTATCCGGGAAAAGAACTTTTGAAAGGCACCGATGAATGAAGTTATTAATCGGGTTGCTAATCACCACACAATTTAACCCTTGCATTTTTGAATGATCTATGGCCCCTTGGGTTAACAATATTATTATTTTGTGTTAGAGGAATTGTTATTAATTTTGATTATTACTAAGGCCCCTTTCACACCTCGGGCTTTCACACTGAACAAACAGCGGAGGCTGTTTAGGGGCGGTTTGCAGGCGGTATTTTTAGCGCAATAACGCCTGCAAACCGCCCCAGTGTGAAAGGGGTCTTATTCTTCAACATGTATTGCTCATCAAATTATTAGCTCATGAGTGCTGACAGTTGCACATTTATATTATATACATATTGGGTTTTGTTTTAGTGTGCTTTTATCACATGCAATTTTATGCAATTTTATGCATTTATATTCTGTTGGTTTTATCTATCTATTCACACACACTTATATACACATTATCAGTGTGTTTATCACATGAAATTCTAAGCAATTTCTATGCATTTTAATGCACATTTTTGTTTTGTTGGTTATACTCATTTGAACTCATTTTGAGTTATGCACTGATTGATATTTAATTAGAGCGCATCAATAATTTATTTCTTTACTATAATGTGTGTGTGTATATACTGTGTATGTGTGTGTATACTGTGTGTATATATACTGTGTATGTATAATGTGTGTGTATACTGTGTGTGTGTGTATACTGTGTGTGTGTGTGTGTGTATATACTGTGTGTGTGTATACTGTGTATGTGTGTGTATACTGTGTGTGTGTGTATACTGTGTGTGTGTATACTGTGTATGTGTGTGTGTATACTGTGTGTGTGTATACTGTGTATGTGTGTGTATACTGTGTGTGTGTGTGTGTGTGTGTGTGTATACTGTGTATGTGTGTGTATACTGTGTATGTGTGTGTATACTGTGTGTGTGTGTGTGTGTATACTGTGTGTGTGTGTATATACTGTGTGTGTGTATACTGTGTATGTGTGTGTATACTGTGTGTGTGTGTATATACTGTGTGTGTGTATATACTGTGTGTGTATATACTGTGTGTGTGTATACTGTGTATGTCTGTGTGTGTGTGTATATACTGTGTGTGTGTATACTGTGTATGTGTGTGTGTATACTGTGTGTGTGTATACTGTGTATGTGTGTGTATACTGTGTGTGTGTGTGTGTGTGTGTGTGTGTATACTGTGTATGTGTGTGTATACTGTGTGTGTATACTGTGTATGTGTGTGTATACTGTGTGTGTGTGTATACTGTGTGTGTGTGTGTGTGTATACTGTGTGTGTGTGTATATACTGTGTATGTGTATACTGTGTATGTGTGTGTATACTGTGTGTGTGTGTATATACTGTGTGTGTGTATATACTGTGTGTGTATATACTGTGTGTGTGTATACTGTGTATGTCTGTGTATGTGTGTATATACTGTGTGTGTGTATACTGTGTATGTGTGTATATACTGTGTGTGTGTATATACTGTGTGTGTGTATACTGTGTATGTCTGTGTATGTGTGTATATACTGTGTGTGTGTATACTGTATGTGTGTATACTGTGTATGTGTGTATATACTGTGTGTGTGTGTATACTGTGTGTGTGTATACTGTGTATGTGTGTGTATACTGTGTGTGTGTATACTGTGTATGTGTGTGTATACTGTGTATGTGTGTGTATACTGTGTGTGTGTATACTGTGTGTGTGCGCCCGCTTATGGAATGCCAACAAACTTTTACCCTTAAAAATCTCCATAGGCGACATTTAAAAAATTCTACAGGTTGCATGTTTTGAGTTACAGAGGAGGTCTAGTGGTAGAATTATTGCTCTCGCTCTACTGATCGCGGCGATACCTCACATGTGTGGTTTGACCACCATTTTCATATGCGGGCGCTGCTCACGTATTTGTTCACTTCTGCACGCTAGCTCGGCGAGACGGGGGAGTGTTTAAAAAAAAAAATGTTTTTTTCTTATTTATTTTACCTTTTATTTTTTATTTTTACACGTTTTTTTTTATTTTTTTTTTTAAAGTGTCACTTTTGTTCCTATTACAAGGAATATAAACATCTCTTGTAATAGAAAAAATCATGACAGGACCTCTTATATATGAGATCTGGGGGGTCAAAAAGACGTCACATCTCATATTTACACTAGAATGCAATAAAAAAAAAATCTTCCCCTCACTTGTCTCCATGCACAGCCACGGGAAGAATGCGATTGCCTCCGCCGCTGCCGACGGTTCCGGTAAGGGGGCCCCTCTCCCGCTGCCGATAAAAGTGATCTCGCGGCGAATCCACCACAGAGACCACTTTTATCTTGTACTGGACCGCTGGCTGAACACGGCGATACTGGGGTTATGGCAGCTAGCTGCTGCCATAATAATGATATCCGTCCTCAAAGTAGGGACGTACATCGGCGTGCGGCAGTCCGGAAGTGGTTAATGTGTGTGTATGTATACTGTATATATACTGTGTGTGTATACTGTGTGTATATACTGTGTGTGTATACTGTGCGTATGTATACTGTATATATACTGTGTGTGTATACTGTGTGTGTATACTGTGTCTGTATACTGTGTATGTATACTATATATATACTGTGTGTGTATACTGTGTGTGTATACTGTGTCTGTATACTGTATATATACTGTGTGTGTATACTGTGTCTGTATACTGTGTATGTATACTGTATATATACTGTGTATGTATGGACGGCTGCCACTGGTCTGGAGACATGCTTGGCCAGTCCATCACCTTTACCCTCAGCTTCTTTATCAAGGCAGTGGTGGTCTTGGAGGTGTGTTTGGGGTGGTTATCATGTTGGAATACTGCCCTGCGGCCCAGTCTCTGAAGGGAGGGGATCATGCTCTGCTTCAGTAGGTCACAGTACATGTTGGCATTCATGGTTCCCTCAATGATCTGTAGCCCCCCAGTGCCGGCAGCACTCATGCAGCCCCAGACCATGACACTCCCACCACCATGCTTGACTGTAGACAAGACAGGCAGTCAAAAAATTTTTTTTTTAAAGCTGGCCCTTTAAAAAAGAAAAAAAAAAAAAACAAAAAACGGTCCTTAAGTGCACTGTGTTCGGACGCCGGACACAGTGCACTTATGGGAAGCGCCACGTCTATGCAGTCACGAGATTGCAGACGCGGCGCTGCATTTGCGGGCGTTTAGCCCGCCTTGCGGCGCTTTGTGGAACGCCGAGTAGCTTCCGCCCGGCGCTAGTATCTATTACTATGGCTGGGCGGTTTGATTGACATCTGAGTATGATGACACTTCCTGGTCCTCTCTCTCTCTCTCTCTCTCTCTCTCTCTCTCTCTCGGAAACAGGAAGTATCAGAAGAACGGAGCTCTGCACAGGAGACACCGCTGGAGAGGACAACACATAACAAGGTAAGTAACGGGGGTGGGGGGTTTGGTGGTGACACACACTGCTGCAATTTGGTGACACTGCTGCAATTTGGTGACACATACTGCTGCAATTTGGTGACACTGCTGCAATTTGGTGACACATACTGCTGCAATTTGGGGACACATACTGCTGCAATTTGGTGACACTGCTGCAATTTGGGGACACATACTGCTGCAATTTGGTGACATGCTGCAATTTGGTGACACATGCTGCTGCAATTAGGTGACACATGCTGCTGCAATTTGGTGACACTGCTGCAATTTGGGGACACATACTGCTGCAATTTGGGAAAACATACTGCTGCAATTTGGTGACACATGCTGCAATTTGGGGACACATACTGCTACAATTTGGTGACACTGCTGCAATTTGGGGACACATACTGCTGCAATTTGGTGACACATGCTGCTGCAATTTGGTGACACTGCTGCAATTTGGTGACACATACTGGTGCAATTTGCTGACACTGCTGCAATCTGGGGACACATACTGTTGCAATTTGGTGACACTGCTGCAATTTGGGGACACATACTGCTGCAATTTGGTGACACTGCTGCAATTTGGGGACACATACTGCTGCAATTTGGTGACACTGCTGCAATTTGGGGACACATACTGCTGCAATTTGGTGACACTGCTGCAATTTGGTGACACATACTGCTGCAATTTGGGGACACATACTGCTGCAATTTGGTGACACTGCTGCAATTTGGTGACACACTGCTGCTGCAATTTGGTGACACTGTTGCAATTTGGTGACACTGCTGCAATTTGGGGACACATACTGCTGCAATTTGGTGACACTGCTGCAATTTGGGGACACATACTGCTGCAATTTGGGGACACATACTGCTGCAATTTGGTGACACTGCTGCAATTTGGTGACACACTGCTGCTGCAATTTGGTGACATTGCTGCAATTTGGTGACACTGCTGCAATTTGGGGACACATACTGCTGCAATTTGGTGACACTGCTGCAATTTGGGGACACATACTGCTGCAATTTGGTGACACATGCTGCTGCAATTTAGTGACACTGCTGCAATTTGGTGACACATACTGGTGCAATTTGCTGACACTGCTGCAATCTGGGGACACATACTGCTGCAATTTGGTGACACTGCTGCAATTTGGGGACACATACTGCTGCAATTTGGTGACACATGCTGCAATTTGGGGACACATACTGCTGCAATTTAGTGACACTGCTGCAATTTGGGGACACATACTGCTGCAATTTGGTGACATGCTGCAATTTGGTGACACATGCTGCTGCAATTTGGTGACACTGCTGCAATTTGGTGACACATGCTGCTGCAATTTGGTGACACTGCTGCAATTTGGTGACACATGCTGCTGCAATTTGGTGACACTGCTGCAATTTGGGGACACATACTGCTGCAATTTGGGAAAACATAATGCTGCAATTTGGGGACACTGCTGCAATTTGGTGACACGTGCTGCAATTTGGGGACACATACTGCTGCAATTTGGTGACACTGCTGCAATTTGGGGACACATACTGCTGCAATTTGGTGACACATGCTGCTGCAATTTGGTGACACTGCTGCAATTTGGTGACACATACTGGTGCAATTTGCTGACACTGCTGCAATCTGGGGACACATACTGTTGCAATTTGGTGACACTGCTGCAATTTGGGGACACATACTGCTGCAATTTGGTGACACTGCTGCAATTTGGGGACACATACTGCTGCAATTTGGTGACACATGCTGCAATTTGGGGACACATACTGCTGCAATTTGGTGACACTGCTGCAATTTGGGGACACTGCTGCAATTTGGGGACACATACTGCTGCAATTAGGTGACACTGCTGCAATTTGGTGACACTGCTGCAATTTGGGGACACATACTGCTGCAATTTGGTGACACTGCTGCAATTTGGGGACACATACTGCTGCAATTTGGTGACACTGCTGCAATTTGGTGACACATGCTGCTGCAATTTGGTGACACATACTGCTGCAATTTGGTGACGCATACTGCTGCAATTTGGGGACACATACTGCTGCAATTTGGTGACACTGCTGCAATTTGGTGACACATGCTGCTGCAATTTGGTGACACTGCTGCAATTTGGTGACACATACTGCTGCAATTTGGGGACACATACTGCTGCAATTTGGTGACACTGCTGCAATTTGGTGACACATGCTGCAATTTGGTGACACTGCTGCAATTTGGTGACACATACTGGTGCAATTTGCTGACACTGCTGCAATCTGGGGACACATACTGCTGCAATTTGGTGACACATACTGCTGCAATTTGGTGACACATGCTGCTGCAATTTGGTGACACATGCTGCTGTAATTTGGTGACACATACTGCTGCAATTTGGGGACACATACTGCTGCAATTTGGTGACACTGCTGCAATTTGGTGACACATACTGCTGCAATTTGGTGACACTGCTGCAATTTGGTGACACATGCTGCTGCAATTTGGTGACACACGCTGCTGCAATTAGGTGACACATACTGCTGCAATTTGGTGACACTGCTGCAATTTGGGGACACATACTGCTGCAATTTGGTGACACTGCTGCAATTTGGGGACACATACTGCTGCAATTTGGTGACACATGCTCCTGCAATTTGGTGACACATGCTGCTGCAATTTGGTGACACGTGCTGCTGCAATTTGGTGGTGACACATGCTGCTGCAATTTGGTGACACGTGCTGCTGCAATTTGGTGGTGACACATGCTGCTGCAATTTGGTGGTGACACAGGCTGCATGTAAGGAGGGACCCCGCTGGGGGCACCTGATGTAAGGAGGGACTCCGCTGGGGACACCTGATGGCATCTGGTGGCAGGTGACGTGGCTAGTGACACGCTTGGGGCTCCCACTGATTCTGCATCATGGTGAGTTGAATGATTTCATTTTATATTACAATGTAATAATAGAAATAATGCGCTTCAATCATCCATAACAACCATGGTGCCGGGATGATTAAAGTGCTAACACCAGGTTTTTGGAGTATCTTTATTTGCTGATTGTTAAACTTTCTAGAATAAACATATTTCTATTGTTGTGTAGGATCTGGGCCTGCTGTCCCTCCATCCCTCTCGCCCTCTCCCTCCATCCCTCTCTCCCTCTCCCTCTATCCCTTGTTCAACTCAGGCACTAACCACACCACCTTAGAGCCACGCCCACTATTTCTCTGAAACCACGCCCATTTTCACCAAGTGGGAGGGGTCAAAAACGAAGGGCAGGGCCTGGCGCCCTCCCATCCTAAAACTTCACCAGCCGCCATTGCTTCAGACCTAAACCCTATTGATCATCTGTGGGACATCCAGTGCTGGAAAATAATGGTGGCCACACAAAATATTGACATTTTGGGCCCAATTTGGAGATTTTCACTTAGGGGTGTACTGACTTTTGTTGCCAGCGGTTTAGACATTAATGGCTGTGTGTTGAGTTATTTTGAGGGGACAGCAAATTTACACTGTTATACAAGCTGTACACTCACTACTTTACATTGTAGACAAGTGTCATTTCTTCAGTGTTGTCACATGAAAAGATTTACACAAATGTCACTGAGGGGTGTACTTACTTTTGTCAGATAATATATATATATATATATATATATATATATATATATATGATCAGTGTCAGTATGTATATCCGCTTGCCGACTGGCGCACGCCGATGTACGTCGGCAGAGCGGCACGGCTGGGCAAATGGGCGTACCTGTACGTCCATTTGAATTTCCCGCCGTGCCCGTGCGTGCACGCCGGCCGGGAGCTCCGTGAGTCGGGTCGCAGGTCCCGCGGACACGATCGCCGCGGGGATACCCGCGATCGCCTCACGGAGCGGATGAACGGGGAGATGCCGTTGTAAACCGCATCTCCCCGTTCTGCCTAGTGACAAGTGTCACTCGATCTCTGCTCCCTGTCATCGGAGCAGAGATCAGTGATGTCACCCACACAGCCCATCCCCCCTACAGTTAGTAATCATTCCCCTAGGACACACTTAATCCCTCCCCACCCCCTAGTGGTTAACCCCTTCACTGCCAGTGTCATTTACACAGTAATCAGTGCATTTTAATCGCACTGATCGCTGTATAAATGACAATGGTCCCAAAAATGTGTCAAAAATGTCCGACATGTCCGCCATAACGTCGCAGTCACAATAAAAATCGCTGATCGCCGCCATTACTAGTAAAAAAAAAAAATTATTAATAAAAATGACATAAAACTATCCCCTATTTAGTAAACACTATATCGTTTGCGCAAACCAATTAATAAATGCTTATTGCGATTTTTTTTACCAAAAATATGTAGAAGAATACGATCGGCCTAAACTGAAGAAAAAAAATGTTTTTTTTATATATTTTTGGGGGATATTTATTATAGCAAAATGTAAAAAATAATGCGTTTTTTTCAAAATTGTCGCTCTTATTTTGTTTATAGCGCAAAAAATAAAAATCGCAGAGGCGATCAAATACCACCAAAAGAAAGCTCTATTTGTGGGAAAAAAAGGATGTCAATTTTGTTTGGGAGCCACGTCGCATGACCGCGCAATTGTCAGTTAAAACGACGCAGTGCCGAATCGCAAAAAATGCTCTGGTCAGGAAGGGGGTAAATCCTTCCGGGGCTGAAGTGGATATATATGATCAGTGTCAGTATGTATATATATATATATATATATGATCAGTGTCAGTATGTGTATATATATGATCAGTGTCAGTATGTATATATATATATATATGATCAGTGTCAGTATGCAGTACCTCTCTCTGTCCTCCAGGTGGAGTGCTCGGTCTCCTCTCTCCGGATGGTGGGGGTTATTCTCCTCTCCAGGAAGTGACAGTTCTGCAAAACAGAAAGTATTTTGTTGCCTGATAAGGAAACCTCGGCCATGTTATTGTAGGGTGGAACCCGAATTCTGGAGACGATGAGACCCCCAAATATCCTCTACATACTGCTCCCCCTCTTCACTGTCACAGGTAAGTCCCCTTGTACTGCGCTACACTGTGTGTGGGTGATATCAGTGTAGACGGTATCAGGAAGAGATGGGAATTATTTCAGAGAAATGTCTATATAAAGTCTCCGGAACATGAAACCCGACCACCATCTGTATGATGTCATCATTTCCCTTAGATTGTAAGCTCTCAGGATCAGAGCCCTCTGGTTCCTCCTGTATTAAATTGTATTGTAACTATAATATCTGTGCTTGTGTTGTAAAGCGCTGTGCAAACTGTTGGCACTATATTATCCTGAATAATAATAATAATAATAATAATAATAATTTCCAGGAGTGACCCTCCCCCCCGTATAGAATTGTAATTTCTCCTGTTATATGGGTTACGCTCTATACTTCCCTCATCATCATCATCCTGTACTGAGGGGAGAAGAGCGCCTAACCCCCGACCTAATCCCTCATACTAACCTAATCCCCGATACCAACCTAATCCCCGATACTAACCTAACCCCCGACCTAATCCCCGATACTAACCTAACCCCTGATACTAACCTAACCCCCGGTCTAATCCCCGATACTAACCTAACCCCCGACCTAATCCCCGATACTAACCTAACCCCCGGTCTAATCCCTGATACTAACCTAAACTCTGACCTAATCCCCGATCCTAACCTAACCCCTGACCTAATCCCCAATACCAACCTAACCCCCGACCTAATCCCAGATACTAACCTAACCCCCGACCTAATCCCCGATCCTAACCTAACCCCCGACCTAATCCCCTGATACCAACCTATCCCCCGACCTAATCCCCGATCCTAACCTAACCCCCGACCTAATCCCCGATACTAACCTAACCCCCGACCTAATCCCCGATACTAACCTAACCCCCGACCTAATCCCCGATACTAACCTAACCCCCAACCTAATCCCCGATCCTAACCTAACCCCCAACCTAACCCCCAACCTAATCGCCAATACCAACCTAACCCCCAACCTAATCCCCAATACCAACCTAACCCCCAACCTAATCCCCGATCCTAACCTAACCCCCAACCTAACCCCCAACCTAATCGCCAATACTAACCTAATCCCTGACCTAATCCCCGATACCAACCTAACCCCTGACCTTATCCCCAATACTAACCTAATCCCCGATACTAACCTAACCCCTGACCTTATCCCCAATACTAACCTAATCCCCGATACTAACCTAACCCCTGACCTTATCCCCAATACTAACCTAATCCCCGATACTAACCTAATCCCCGACCTAATCCCCAATACTAACCTAATCCCCGACCTAATTCCCGATACCAACCTAACCCCCAACCTAACCCCCGGTCTAATCCCTGATACTAACCGAACCTCTGACCTAATCCATGATACTAACCTAATCCCCGACCTAATCCCCAATACTAACCTAATCCCCAATACTAACCTAACCCCCAACCTAATCCCCGATACTAACCGAACCCCCAACCTAATCCCCGACCTAATCCCCGATACTAACCGAACCCCCGGTCTAATCCCTGATACTAACCTAAACTCTGACCTAATCCCCGATACTAACCTAACCCCCGACCTAATCCCCAATACTAACCTAACCCCCGACCTAATCCCCGATCCTAACCTAATCCCCAACCTAACCCCCAACCTAATCCCCAATACTAACCTAACCCCCAACCTAATCCCTGATACTGACCTGAAGTTAGCAGCAGTGTTTCCAGCCTGCGGTGGGGGCTCTATCAGTAGATTGTTAGGCTGACAATCTGATAGGCGGCCCGCAGACAGACCACACCCAGCAGGCTGGCACCCCCTTGGCAGGATGTCCAGGTGGCAATCAAAGAGTGAGGAACCCGAATACAAGAGACATGATCCCAAACATACTGAAAAGTGGATTTCTTTCTTGTCCATCGAGGGACACAGGAAGTGTTGAACAGTCGGGTTGTCCTGCCACCTTCAGGAGGATTGGACACTGACAAACCAAAAAACATTATTCCAGCCCCCGATATAACCCCGCCGACCAGGTTGTCTCCATTTTTTTGTTAGTGTCCCAGGAGGACGGATCTGTTTTCTTCTGCTGTGTAAAACTCCAACTTATTTTTTCAGCACCATTTTTCATACTACGTTCAATGATTTTTACTTTAAGTCTCTTCCCCACATCTCTTCATGTGCTGGTCTCATAGGTGTGCGCAGCCTCTTGCATTAGGGTGTGCACCCCAAAGCTCAAATAAATATGCATGTGTATATGTACTGATGGTGTCAGTAGGGCAGTGGACAGTGTCAGTAGTTTTATTTTTATTCTTTTTAAATTATTTTATTTTGTAACATTTTTTTTTAGATGAAATATCAGTGCTCTAAACAGGGGGGAATATGCACCACACAAGGCGATTAGGGTGTGCCCAGGCACACCTGGCACACCCTGTGCGCACGCCTATGGCTGGTCTCTCTTATCGCAGCTATACGGCGTGGCAGTCCTCAGCCTGGCATTTGTGGTGCCACGTCTGGACCCCAGTAGACTCCCATCTCTTTGGGGTACAAGCTCTCTAATGCATTCATGTGACTGCAACATTAAGGTGGCACCCTGAGTTAGAAGCGAGCCCTAGTTGCATTTGTACCATAACCTGCAGCTTTACTGTGCATGCCGCACTGGCCCGTGATACATACACCTATTTGGAATGTGACCTTTTGAAGGGGGCACCACAGAGTAATGTCCCATTCCACCAGTCAGCTACCCTATCACCTCCCTCCCAGTGATAGCCTGTGGTTCTACATGTACCTGGGAGGACCTACTTGCATGACTTGATAAACTCCTTCTGTACCTGTGGGTAGGTCCCTAGGGTCTCCGCCACGTGGGTTCTGTGATGGTTATTGGGGCACCAACTGCTCAGGAGGGGGGCAGCAACCTGCTTCCCTCGCTATGCATGAGACCCGTCATCCCTGCTGGTACCACTCTCCTGCTGTCTGGCTGTCCTGTCATTCCCTTGTGCGCTTGTTGCCCTTAGCAACAGTATGTTCTCCGCTTCACCCCATGTGTGCATTACAGGCCCGGTTCTGCTGATACGTCATTACCGCCATGCACCCCATTTGAATAACTTGACCAAGCTAGGAAATGGTTAACTTTACTGGTAACTTTTGCATTGATCAATTAGTACACAAGTCCCTAACTAGCACCCCTAGGCTGCCCAGGCATACCTCCACAGGTGGAAGTCCATATCTGGAAGAGTCCATTATTGGTAGGATTCCTTGTGGTAGTGTTGACGGGTTGCTACTGGTTACATCCTCCCGTGTGGACCCTTCAGCCTCTTCCCATGTGGTCCTAATGGCTTTGGCTGTTTCCAAACCGCCTTTTTATACCAATGTGAATAACCTTCGCTCGGTGCTTAGGATAACATCATCAATTATATGTCATACAGCTGCACTCAAAAGTTATAAATACTAAATGCTAAATACTAAATGCTAGGTGAAAATTGTCTACAGAATAGTTATGTGAAGAATTCCCAAATGACCAAAAACATTTGAAGGAAAAAGAAAATAAGTCCAAGATAAAACAATGTATCAAGTTCTCAGATGTATTCAGAGTGTATCCAATCCACAGTGTTCCTGTGTGGAAATACAGTTATGTGTGTGAAAAAGTTCCTGAACAAAAATAAATAAATACAAAATGAAACAAATGTATACAAAGCATATTACCAAAAGTATTGGGACGCCTACCTTTACACGCAAACAAACTTAAATGGCATCCACTGGCGGCCCATCCATTAGGGGCATCACTCCCCCCCCATCCTTGCCACCCCCTACATGCATAATGGGTAGATTCATGCCTAGCATGAATCTATCCACAGCAGCCACAGCCACCCCCTATTCATGTGTCCGGCCCCTTTCGGGTCAATGGGCATATGATTTACAGCGGCGGGGTTTTTTTTTTGAAGCACTGAATAGAACCATAGGCTCTAATAGGCTTTAAAATAGGGTGGACTCGGAGCATTGCATCTGGAGCCCACCCAGGTGTGTTGCAACAGCGAATGAAGCAACACTGATCCTCCTCCTGGCCAATCGGGAAGCAGGTATTAAACCTGGCCAAAACTTCTGGCGATCCTATTGAATGCCTAGCGCCAGAAGGAGGAGAGAGGAGACACCGCGGAAGCTGCTCCAGGAGAGGTACACCGGAGCAGCTTTCCCCTAGCTTTTCCCTAGCCCGCCACACTCTCACCGACCACATCCAAGGTAAGGTCAGCGGGTGGTGGTGGGGGAGTGTGTTAGTGCTGCAGTGGCCCGGGGGGATATTTGCCGCTCCCCCAAAAAAAGCCCCACCAGACGCCAATGCTGGCATCCCAGTCTTAGTCCGGAGGGTTCAATATTGAGTTGGCTCCTCCCTTTGCAGCTATAACAGCTTCAACTCTTCTGGGAAGGCCGTCCACAAGGTTTAGGAGTGTGTCTATGGGAATGTTTGACCATTTTTCCAGAAGAGCATTTGTGAGTTCAGGTACTGATGTTGGACGAGAAGGCCTGGCTCGCAGTCTACACTCTAATTCATCCCAAAGGTGTTCTTTACTTTACTTCTGTACAGGCCAGTCAAGTTCTTCCACCCCAAACTCACTCATCCATGTCTTTATGGATCTTACTTTGTGCACTGGTCCAACTCATTTGGTGGAGGGGGGATTATGGTGTGGGGTTGTTTTTCAGGGGTTGGGCTTGGCCCCTTAGTTCTTGTGAAGGGAACTCTTAAGGCATCAGCATACCAAGACATTTTTGGAAAATTTCATGCTCCCAACTTTGTGGAAACAGTTTGGGGATGGCCCCTTCCTGTTCCAACATGACTGCTCACCAGTGTACAGAGCAAGGTCCATAAAGACATGGATAAGCGAGTCTGGAGTGGAGGAACTTGTCCTGATCTCAACCCAATAGAACACCTTTGGGATGAATTTGAGCGGAGAATGCGAGCCAGGCCTTCTCGTCCAACATCAGTGCCTGGCCTCACAAATGCTCTTCTGGAAGAATGGTGAAACCTTCCCATAGACACCCTCCTAAACCTTGTGGACGGCCTTCCTAGAGGAGTTGAAGTTGTTATAGCTGCAAAGGGCGGAGCCAACTCAATATTGAACCCTACGGACTAAGACTGGGATGTCATTAAAGTTCATGTGTGTGTAAAGGCAGGCGTCCCAATACTTTTGGTAATATAGTGTATCAATTCATAGATGAATTCAAAATGTATCCAGTCCAGTGTACTCAACAATGGAGTCCACACGAGCTGCTGTAACTAAATGTGATCTGTGAACCCACCACCTAGGTAAATTAAACGCCAACCTCAAATTATAGGAGGTTTGGCATGGCACGGTACTGTAACAATGGATCATCCGATCGGAGGGTGTCAACGGTATTCCACATCAGACTGGACCTATGGAATTCTCATTCTGTGGGTCTATATAGCTCAATCAAGGAGAGAGAGACCTCCAATAGTGTGATATTGTTTAAAATGTATTGGTTAAAAGATTAGCACAATATGATAATCCCCTTGACAACGTCTGTTCAGACGAAACGTACGTCGGGGTAAGGTGGAGCATGTGCTGACGTTATCCTCGCCTAGCTGGAGCCGGCACCAGCGATGTATGCGTTTGGATTTATTGCATGCTATCAAGAGATTCAATTTGTAAATACTTTTTTTGTCTTACATTTTCAACGATATCACACTACTGGAGGTCTCTATTTGCTCCTATAATTTGGGGTCGGCGTTTCTGGTAAGCTGCTAGATTTACTTAGGTGGGGGGTTCACGGATCACATTTAGTTACAGCAGCTTGTGTGGACTCCGTTGTTGAGCACACTGGACTGGATACATTTTGAATACATCATTGTTTCATTTTGTATTTTTTTTTTTTTTTGTTCATGAACTTTTTCACACACACATAACTGTGTATTTCCAATAACACACAGCTACACTCTGGATTGGATACACTCTAAACACTTTTGGGGACTTTATATATTGTTTTTATCTTGGACTTATTTTATTTTTCCTTCACATGTTTTTGGTCGTTTTATGAATTCTTCACATAGCGCAACTATTCTTTTTATACCACAGGGTGGAGCCCAGGAAAACAGCAGCATTGCCTGCATTAACCCTTCTCCACCTGGGCAGCCCAAAATCCCCATCTAACAACCCAACTTGTAAGAAACTGACTACAGCAATAGAAGTGACCTTCTGGTAAAAATTTATCAGTGGAGTGCTTTCCAGGTCCAGAGACCTGCTGACATTGCCTCAGCGCTTCCTTGTCTTTGAAGACTCACTTTGTGGGTGGGCCAGGCCAAGAAGCAGAAGTTACCTCAAGCAGACACATCCCCCATTTTAAGTGGCGTGTCATCCATGTGTACAGGGTGTTCACTACACATGGACCCTGAGGGGGGGGCCCGCTGTGACCCACACTGTGCACATGGATGATGATCTCCTGGTTGATAGTGGGGGATGATCGGTGCGGCTGGAGGGACAGCTGCAAGCACTGATCTCCCTGTATAGCAGTGGTTCTCAACTCCTGTCCTCAAGACATACTAACAGACCAGATTTTAAGTATGACCTTGGTGGAGATGCAGACTAGAATACTGCAATCACTAAGCAGCAAATTATATCACCTGTGATATATTTCAGTTATCTTGCAAACCTGGCCTGTTAGTGGGTCCCGAGGACAGGAGTTGAGAACCACTGCTGTATAGTCTTCAGTGAAGCAGCTGACAGCCGCTTCTCCTCCTCTCCCTCCCACGGCTGTCAGCTAAAAAGCTATACAGGGAGATCGGTGTTCACAGCTGTCCCTCCCGCTGCACCGATCATCTCTGACTGTCCCCCTGTGCCCTCTTCCTCCAGCCCCTGTGACCTTCTCCTCCTCCTCCAGCCACCGTGTCCTCCTCTGGCCCCTTGTGTGCTCCTCCTCCGACCCCCCGTCTGTGTCATCTTCCTCCTCCTCCTCTGGACCCTGTGTCCTCCTCCGGCCCCACTCCGTGTCCTCCTCTGGCCCCGTGTCCTCCTCATCCTCTGGCCCCGTGTCCTCCTCATCCTCTGGCCCCTGTGTGCTCCTCGGGCCCCCTGTGTGCTCCTCCTCCTCTGCCCCCCTTGTTGTCCTCCTCCTCCTCTGCCCCCTTGTTGTCCTCCTCCTCCTCTGGCCCCCCCGTGTCCTCCTCGGGCCCCCCCTGTGCTTCTCCCTAGACCTCCCTCCACGTCCTGAAAATGGGGGATGACCAACTAGTTTAGGAAAAGGGGCCGTGCCACGTCCAAAATTCTATAGAAACAAGACAAAAGGGTTCCCCTGGATGGACTTTACAGGCACTTGCAAGGACAATACGGGTGGAGTGTATAAGAAAGTGTAAAGGACGTTTTAGTATATAGTAAAAAAGATTTAATTTTATTGGTATTGAAAAGTACATTGGATAAAAACAAGCAATAAATGTATACAATAACACAGTAAAACTACGTAGTAGCCATGATGAACAAACAAAACACAATAAATGGCAAGAAGACTCTTCTCAAGCCCGACGCGTTTCGGGGTACTAAATATCTGTACGATCCTTCTTCAGGGGCAAGATTGAGAGAGAGAGAGTTTCATCTAGGCTGAGACTATGTAAGTAATTGCTTGTGAAGGTTTGTAAAAACAAAAAGGAACACGGAGGGAGGACAGGATCTGGCAGTGAGTATTGGTATTGTAGCCGATATGAGTCTGGCTACCTAGATGGCGAAAAATGCAGGATGGTAGGCTGCAGTCACCATATGGGTGTGACAAAAACTCCCGTCCCGCCCAACCCGGGCGCGTGCAAGCCGGAGCGGCGTACTGAGGTCATGGGAAGGCGTCCCTTGAATGGAAAAAGGGATGGATAACCACAACCTCACAGCCAAACGTCCAGCGATTGTAACGCCTTGAGGCGTTACAATCGCTGGACGTTTGGCTGTGAGGTTGTGGTTATCCATCCCTTTTTCCATTCAAGGGACGCCTTCCCATGACCTCAGTACGCCGCTCCGGCTTGCACGCGCCCGGGTTGGGCGGGACGGGAGTTTTTGTCACACCCATATGGTGACTGCAGCCTACCATCCTGCATTTTTCGCCATCTAGGTAGCCAGACTCATATCGGCTACAATACCAATACTCACTGCCAGATCCTGTCCTCCCTCCGTGTTCCTTTTTGTTTTTACAAACCTTCACAAGCAATTACTTACATAGTCTCAGCCTAGATGAAACTCTCTCTCTCTCAATCTTGCCCCTGAAGAAGGATCGTACAGATATTTAGTACCCCGAAACGCGTCGGGCTTGAGAAGAGTCTTCTTGCCATTTATTGTGTTTTGTTTGTTCATCATGGCTACTACGTAGTTTTACTGTGTTATTGTATACATTTATTGCTTGTTTTTATCCAATGTACTTTTCAATACCAATAAAATTAAATCTTTTTTACTATATACTAAAACGTCCTTTACACTTTCTTATACACTCCACCCGTATTGTCCTTGCAAGTGCCTGTAAAGTCCATCCAGGGGAACCCTTTTGTCTTGTTTCCCTCCACGTCCTCTTCATCCTCATGCCCCTGTGTCCTCCTCGACCAGGTGTCCTCCTCCTCCTCTGGCTCCGTGTCCTCCTTCGGCTCCCTGTGTGCTCCTCCTCCGACCTCCCTTCATGTCCTCCTTTTCCTCTGGCCTCTGCGTCCTCCTCCTCTGGCCCTTTGTCCCCCTCCTCCTCTGACCCCCGTGTCCTCTTCCAGCCCCTTGTGTGCTCCTCCCCCGACCTCCCTCCGTGTCCTCTTCCTTTTCCGGCCCCTGCGTCTTTCTCTGACCCCCGTGTCCTCCTCCTCCGGCCCCCTGTGTCCTCCTTCGGCCCCCTGTGTGCTCCTCTTCTGACCCCCCTCCCTCTGTGTCCTCCTCCTGCCCCCGTGTCATCCTCCTCCTCCAGCCCCCTGTGTGCTCCTTCTTCAACCTCTCTCCGTGTCCTCTTCCGGCCGCCATGTCCTCCAGCCTTCGTGTCCTCCTTCGACCCCCCCCTCCATGTCCTCCTCCTCCAGCCTCCATGTCCTCCTCCAGCCCCCTGTGTCCTCCTCATTCGGCCCCTGTGTCCTCCTCCTCTGGCCCCCATGCCCTCCTCCAGCCCCCTGTGCCCTCCTTCTCCGGCCCCGTTTCCTCCTCCTCCGCCCCCCCATGTCCTCCTCCCCCCCCCATGTCCTCCTCCTCCACCCCCCTCTCCATGTTCTCCTCCGGCCCCCTGTGTGTACTCTGCTTCAGTTTATGAATGAACAAGAGCCTCTGTGTCCTGTTCATTCATCTTCAATGCGGGGGCTGCTGAGAAAGGGGGTGGGGAATCTGTGTCCTCAGTCCCTTTTCTCTGTCTAAAAGGGGAGTTTAGACCCCTGATATCTCACCAACAGGGCTGATAAAAAAAAAAAAGCAAAATGTAATTGTAAAAAATAATAAGAAAACTGTAAAGAAATAATGTAAATTAAAAAACTACTGACACTCCCCCTACCGACACTTTCCATCGCCCCTACCTCCTCCCCCCCAAAAGCATTTTGGAAGAATTGAAAAACAAATTAAATTGTAAAAAAATACATAAAAATAAAAAACTACTAACACCATCCACTGCCCTACTGACACCATCCACTGCTCTACTGACACCGTCCACTGCCCTCCACTGCCCTTTTGACACCGTCCTCTGTTCTACTGACACCATCCACTGCTCTACTGACACCGTCCACTGCTCTACTGACACCGTCCACTGCTCTACTGACACCGTCCACTGCTCTACTGACACCGTCCTCTGTTCTACTGACACCATCCACTGCTCTACTGACACCGTCCACTGCTCTACTGACACCGTCCTCTGCTCTACTGACACCGTCCACTGCTCTACTGACACCGTCCACTGCTCTACTGACACCGTCCACTCCTCTACTGACACCGTCCACTGCTCTACTGACACCGTCCACTGCTCTACTGACACCGTCCACTGCTCTACTGACACCGTCCACTGCTCTACTGACACCGTCCTCTGCTCTACTGACACCGTCCTCTGCTCTACTGACACCGTCCACTGCTCTACTGACACCGTCCACTGCTCTACTGACACCGTCCACTGCTCTACTGACACCGTCCACTGCTCTACTGACACCGTCCCCTGCTCTACTGACACCGTCCACTGCCCTACTGACACCGTCCACTGCTCTACTGACACCGTCCTCTGCTCTACTGACACCGTCCACTGCTCTACTGACACCGTCCACTGCTCTACTGACACCGTCCACTGCTCTACTGACACCATCCACTGCCCTACTGACACCGTCCACTGCTCTACTGACACCGTCCACTGCTCTACTGACACCATCCACTGCTCTACTGACACCGTCCACTGCTCTACTGACACCGTCCACTGCTCTACTGACACCGTCCACTCCTCTACTGACACCGTCCACTGCTCTACTGACACCGTCCACTGCTCTACTGACACCGTCCACTGCCCCCCTTCCCGCTATACAGCATTGAGGAAGCTTCTCCCTACAAAGAGTTACATGGAGCCTCCATCTTCAATGCATTCCTGCTACCCACCTACAGTGCCACCTCTGGCCATCTGACCCTCACCTGATACCAGCTGTTCAGGTTTCCTGAGTACTTACCTCTTACTCTGAGCCTCACATGGTTGTGACATGCCTGATTCTAGACATGGGGGAGGGGCAGTCCCTGTGTATCAGGTACCCCCAAATCGCACTCTACTAAAGCCCGCCATAGATGGGTAGAATTTCAAACAAACCTTCTTATCAAAAAGGAAGTTCTAAGAACGTTTGTTCAGTTTTCTGATCATTAGCGGGTCAAATCAACGCTTGTTTTCAATCGCAGCGACAAGAAAATTGGAAGGAGGAGGATGGAAAATTTCTCTTCAGAGAACGGATTGCTAATGCCGCGTACACACGACTGGTTTTGCGACCGTCCGACCGTCCAGAACGCGGTGGCGTACAACACGTAGTGACGGGACTAGAAAAAGGAAGTTCAATAGCCAGTAGCCAATAGCTTCCGTCTCGTACTTGCTTCAGAGCATGCGTCGTTTTTGGTCCGTCGGAACAGCATACAGACGATCGGTTTTCCCGATAGGAATTGGTTCCGTCGGAAATATTTAGGGCATGTTCTATTTCTAGGTCCGTCAGAATTTTCGAAAAAAAAAGTCCAATAAGGCCCACACCCACGATCGGAATAGATGATGAAAAGATTCTGTCAGACTTTTTCTGTCGGACATTCCGCTCGTGTGTACGCGGCATGACAGTGAATGTGGTTTTTGTTCGGTAAAGTCCGTTCATTCCAAAATCAAATGTTAAAAGCAAATGGAATATTTCACATGACATTTAAATCATTTTCCTAAGAATTTTCATTTGAAATTCCATCCATCTTTGGCCAGCTTAACGTCTTAGTGCTGATTGCAGTGTGGCCCTATGCCGGTGCCAATGTCTGCAGCCTGGAGTCATGTTGCCCTCCAGAAGATTTACCCCCCTTCATGAACAGACCATTTTTTGCGATACGGCACAGCGTTACTTTAACTGACAATTGCGCAGTCCCGCAACGCTGTACCCAAATCAAATTTAGGTCATTTTTTTCCCCACAAATAGAGCTTTCTTTTGGTGGGATTTGATCACCTCTGCGGTTTTTTGTTTTTTTTTCTGCTATAAAACATTTCCAATAAAAAGATTAAAAAAAATAATATATATACTGTGTATATATATATATATATATATATATATATATATATATAATATATATATATCTAATGTCTTCATAAATTTAGGCCAATATGTATTCTGCTACATATCTTTGGTAAAAAAAATCCAATAAGTGTATATTGATTGGTTTGCACAAAAGTTATCGCGTCTACAAACTATGGGATATATTTATGGCATTTTTTAATTTATTTTTTTTACCTTTATTTTTGTTTTTTACTAGTAATGGTGGTGATCAGCAGTTTATAGCTGGACTGCGACATTGCGGGGGGACAATTGGACACTGACACTTTTTGGGGACCAGTGACACTAATTCAGCGATCGGTGCTAAAAATAAACATCTAGAGGCAATCAAAGGGTTAAATGTGTGCCTAGCCAGTGTTTGTGTACTGTGGGAGGTGCTTTTACTAGAGGAAGACATGGATTTTGCAGGGACACAAATTCCATCCCTTCCCCTTGTTTAAAGATCTCAGTTCTGTCTCTCTGCCCGATGATTGGTGGGAGTCGGCAGACTTCGAGTACCGTGCACCCGCTGATAGGCTCCCGCTGTGTGCAATGACAGCGTAGGCGAGCCACTGGCGGCACGCATGCGTTCCCCCTACCCGGAACTGTCAGATCGTGTATATACTGTATACGCATTAGGCAGATCTCAGTTCTGTCTCTCTGCCCGATGATCAGCAGGTGCCCGGAGGACATTGAGTACTCGGCACCCGCTGATCACCTTCCACTGTGTATAATGACAGTGGAAGCAAGCTGGCGGCAGCTGATCAGTGTATAATGATGGCTGGGAAAACTCCCGCTGTCAGAAGACAATGGCTCCGCACGAGGGATTTCCCCATACACACCGACTGTGTTGTTGAATTTAGCAATTTTCTTTCCTGCATCCTGTGATTGAAGAAAAGAAAATTGCATAATGTATGGCCAGCCTTAGACTGTCCCATCTTTGGAGTCTTCTAGTTGTGTTGGGTTTGGGCTCCTCCTTCACTACAGCCATGTAAGACTTTAGAGAATAAACCATCCAGTTATTTGCTGACCACGGTCTCCCTCCCACGTCTTCCTCTGTAGATTCTGGATCTGGTCTGCCCGGGACCTTGGCTGCCTCTAAGGCCGGGTTCACACCTATGCAAATTGGATGCGGCTTACACTGCATCCAATTCATATGACATTTTAAAATACGTTGTTTTTGAATAAAGGGTTCGTTTACATATGTGCGTTGCATTCGCACTCCGCATTGCAGTGCGAATTGCCAGCACATTATCTTCTATGGGAACGCATCTGATTCTGTCAGGAAAGAGGCAAGTACCAGTCTCGCCAATATCGCTGCCTTCCTTCACACATGCGCGGTAGAGCGGCACTCCGGCACATCCCTGGGCACAATTCGGCTAAACGGCTGTTTGTGTGCAATTCAGCGAAATGGCTGATGCGCGATTCAGCGTAACGGCGAACGTGCGTACGCAATAGCACGCACAACATGAGCCTCCCACTGGCCTATAAAAGCCACTCTGTGCCATGACCAGATTGCTGGTTTGTCTTTCAGCTCCCCGTGTGTTTCCTCCTTTGTACCCTGATTCTTGATTACCTGTTGTGACCCGGATTGACCTGCTCTGATCTCTACCTGCATCTGACCCTCGGCTTGCCTCCCGGACTTCTCCACTTGCTTACTGTGCTTGACCCTCGGCCTGTCTATGGATATTGCTTCCTGTCTCCAGTGATTGACCCTCAGCCTGCTCCTGGACTTTGCTATTGTCTTCAGTGCTCGACCCCTGGCTTGCTCACAGACTTTGCTTCCAGTCACCTGTGTTTGACCCTCAGCCTGCCTACGGACTTTTTGCTATCAATCTTCAGTACTAGTCATCAGCCTGCTGACAGACCTGCTAACAGTCCTTGCATTAGACTGTTTTGCCTATCTAGAGACTCTTACTAGTCAACGGTGTTTGACCCCCGGCCTGTTGTTGGATCAGCTGTTTATCCTCCTTCCTGAGCTTCAGCATCTTCCAGTCCTGCACAGCTCTCTCCCTGCCGGTGACCTTCACGCAAGACCTGCCAAGCCTGCTGGTGACTCGTGCCTCTTTGTGCCCTTCACCCCCTGTACCATCTCCAGGAGTGGAATGTGCTTAGTCGCAAGAGGTTACCGCTCTCAGCATCTCGGCCTCGGTGAGTACCCTTATCTGACAGATTCGCAGATGCATTCCGTTGTGAACAGGATAAAATCCTGACCTGATCCGGATCAAAAACTGACGTGAAATGCTGAACAACTACTTTGCCAATTAGCTGTGAAAACAGAGCTTCAATTCGCACCTCACATGTGTGACCCCAGCCTGAGACACCAGCTGCTGAGACCCTGATCTCGAGTCTCTTCAACCTTTACATCCGACAGACTCACCTCCAAGCTTCAGAGGACATGACCGGATAATATAATCCTCATAAATAATGAGACCATCTCTCTCCATGGGATCCACACCTTCTGGGCACATACAGACACGTTTGGAGAAGTGTATTGGGGATTTCCAAGATAATTAAAACCTTTCAACATGGAGGTTTGACTACCTGATGCCCTCACTGTGCCCGCCTTCTGTATTTTTTGCATGGGGGTGGTGGCACTTTTTGTTCTTCCCTTTTAGCATCTTGGGTCCGCCGGACTCCTTGAAGGTTCCTTGTTGGGTATTCTGGTCCGCTTTGGTGCTCTGTGGTCCGGAAGGAGCGTCTGTTCTTTTAATGGTTCCAGTCATGTCCATTCAATATTTATATGGATTATATCCGGCATTGCCCCCTGAAGAAGTTCTAGACTCTTTTGATCAAAACGTGTCAGTGTGTTCACCTGGATATTGTATGAGAATTTGTTTTGAACTCATGATTAATAATATACAGTATTATAAGGATTAATGTATATTGTATGGTGAATATATCATACTGGACCCACATATTTTAGGATATCCCATGGTAATTATTTTTAACCATGTACAAATACAATTATATTCTTTTAATCGCTTCCCCCCTAAGGGTAAAACAAATGTTAATGCCTAAGCACAATTTTGCAACTGTGACATGTGTTAGTAAAACCGGACATATATCATCACAACTGTTTTGTGCATTGTAAAGTTGGGGGTTATTTAGCCCAAGTGCAGCACCCGCTAGTGAGACCAGTCCACACAAATGCTTCTTTTTCAGGGCTTTTATTAAAGAAGATCAAACAAAAGAACAGGGTTTCCCTCGCAGGGGGTTTTCACCGTCAGCATCAGCATTAAAACGGAGGTCCACCCTAAAATAAAACATTACATTAACATGCTTAAAATCTATTAAAAAAATTTGAAAAAAAAATTTTTTTTTACTTCCTAGAAACGCCTGTTACTAGGCAGTCTTCCTAATCTGCCTCTTCCTATTCCGCGGCGCTGTTTGGTTACTTCCTTCTCTTCGGTGAGCTGCCCCGTTGTCTTCTGGGACATGTGTGTGTCTCAGAAGACATTCGGCCATTCACAAAGCACCGCGCGTCTCGCACATGCGCAGTAAGAAACGGGCAGTGAAGCCCTCAGACTCGGGTCCCTGGCTTTCACAGTGCAGCCTGCACTCTCTGGGTTCTCCCTTGCAAGTCTGGACTCTTCGGGAGGGTGGAGCCCAGAACCACAGTCAGGTGTCTACAAATGGTCCAGCACACACCTGACCAGTCAGTGTGCTGGTGAGTCCCAAAATCCGGACCCAGGACTGGGGATTTCATCCCACCCGGATCTCTAAGAAATGCCCGGGCTCCGGGTCCCAAAGCAGACTTTACTAAATAATGAGGAAATTGAAAAGCCAGTTTACTCTCAAACAAGCAAATACCCTGGAGCCCCTCAACCTGCCTGGTTGAGAATCCTGCGTCCTTCCGCTGGTGGGGTACCACACTAGCACAGCATCCAGGTGGATTATACTGCGTTATTTTCAGGACAAATTGGGCTTTCATTTGGTGGTAAATGGTAATGGATATCTCCTGATTTTTTTTTTTTTTTTATTATCAAAGGAAAACTGGTCCAAAATAGTAAAAAAAAAAAACATTTTTTTAAATTTAGCTGTATATTTCTTGTTATTACTAGGGATGAGCCCGATGTTCGAGTTGAACGTAAGTTCGACTCGAACATCGGGTGTTCGCCTGTTCGCCGAATAGCAAACAATTTGGGGTGTTCGCGGCAAATTCAAAAGCCGCAGAACACCCTTTAAAAGTCTATGGGAGAAATCAAAAGTGATAATTTTAAAGGCTTATATGCAAGTTATTGTCCTAAAAAGGGTTTGGGGACCCGGGTCCTGCCCCAGGGGACATGTATCAATGCAAAAAAAGTTTTAAAAACGGCCATTTTTTTCGGGAGCAGTGATTTTAATAATGCTCAAAGTGAAACAATAAAAGTGTAATATCC